>NC_080203.1:72392792-72695823 GCF_030028045.1 Hippopotamus amphibius kiboko | reverse complement strand
CCCCGCTGCCCTGCCCCCACTGCTGCACCGCCTGTCCGTGGCCTGCCCACCAATAGCCGCCAAGGGTCCTGTGTGTGAGGCAAGTTATTAGCCACACCCTTCCAGCAGCAGGGGAAGACCATCAACACCAAGGGGCCCGTGATCAGGACCAACTTCTCTGGGAGAACACACAGCACACCTCAGGCTCACACTGACCTCTGCTGCTGCAAACAATCCCACAGATTTCAGCTAGACTGCCATATCTCTCCTTACCTCCAACCTGAAGTTGCAAGTGAGCCCTAATCAACCTCTTTCATCCCCTCTTGCCTGGGCAGGGAACGACTCCTGAGAACAACCCACATGCAAAGTAGGGACCACAACCAAAACTGATCCCCAAGGTCTGTAGGACCAAAGAAGAGAAAGAGAAACAGCCACAGGAGGAGCAGATTTCATGCCCACAATAGGCTTGAAAGAGCATGCATCTGTGGATCATCTGATTAGACGAGTGTTTCTACAATAGAGGCTGTAGACATAGGGGACAACTGGGGACTGTGGAGACAAATATACACAGGAATAATACCAGATCACAGTCTGAGATCTCCACAGTCCTCTCCACATCAGGGGCAGAGCCATGCCTAGAAGTATTGGAGGACTTTTTGGTATGCTTATCTTGTTTCAGGTTTTAGGTATCTGTTAAACTTTTAATGTACATATGAGGATTTGCTTGTAATTGGTATGTGTACTCTCTTCTTTCTTTTCTTTGTTCTCTCATTTTCTCTTCTCATTTGTTTCTTTTCCTGCTCTTTTTCTGCAAGTGCAAGTGTGCACATCTCCTTGTGTGATTTTGACTTAGAGTTGCTTTTACCACCAATCTTGGGAATCTCTCTGCTCTTTCCCTTTCTTCCCTTTTTTCCTTTGCTCTCCTTCTATCTCCTTTTTCTCCATGCTGTGCATCTTTCAGGGTCTTGGTGCCCCAGCCAGGGGCCAAACCTGGACCTCTGAGACAGCAGAGCAGAGTCCAGGACATTGGACCACCAGCGAACTACTGATCCCATGGAATCTTAATCAGCAAGTTCTCCCCCAGAGTTCTCATTCTCAACAACAAGCTCCAAATCCAATCAAAGGTCAGCAATCTCCACTGATTGACAACACATGCCAAACAGAGCAGAGATAAAGTTTTACTAGGCAGAATAGGGAAAGGAGACAGCAAATGCTATACATTAGACAAAATGAGAAAACAAAGAAACATCTTGAAGGCAAAGGAGCATGATAAAAATCCACAAGACCAAATAAATGAAGAAGAAATTGGAAAAATGCCTGAAAAAGAATTCAGAGTAATGATAGGAAAGATGATCCAAAATCTCAAAAACAAAATAGAGAAAATACAAGAAACATTTAATAAGGACCTAGAAGAACTAAAGAGCAAACAAACAGTAATGAACACCACAATAACTGAAATGAAAAATACTGTAGATGGTATAAACAGCAGAATAACTGAGGCAGAAGAACGAGTAAGTGATTTGGAAGATAGGATGGGAGAAATAACTGCCACAGAGCAGGAAAGAGAAAAAAGAATAAAAAGAATGGAAGACAATCTCAGAGACCTAGGGGATAATATTAAGCTTACCAACATTCAAATCATAGGCATCCTAGGAGAAGAAGAAAAATAGAAAGAGACTGAGAAAATATTTGAGGAGATTATGGTGGAAAACTTCCCCCACATGGGAAAGAAAAGAGTAAACCAAGCCCAAGAAGTGCAGAGACTCCTATACAGAATATACCCAAGGAGAAACACACCAAGGCACATATGAATCAAACTTAGGAAAATAAACACAAAGAAGGGAAACCCCATAAGGATAACTGCTGATCTCTGCAGAAACTGTGCAAGCCAGAAGGGAATGGCAGGAGATAATTAAAGCCTTGAAAGAGAAAAACCTACAACCAAGAATACTCTACTCAGCAAGAATCTCACTCAGATTTGATGGAGAAGTCAAAAGCTTTCCAGACAAGCAAAAGTTAAGAGAATTCAGCACCACCAAACCAGCCTTACAATAATTGCTTAAGGAACTTTCCTAAGTAGGAAACACAAGAGAAGGAAATTACCTACAGAAACAAACCCAAAACAATTAAGAAAATGGTAATAGGAACATACATGTCAATAATTACATTAGAGAAGAAAGATGGCAGTGAAGTAGAAGGATGTGGAATGCATCCCTCTCAACAGATGCATCAGGAATACATCAAAAGATGCAATAATTCCTGCAGAGAACCAGCTGAACACCAGCAAATGACCTCAGACACCAGAAAGGATAGAAAAGATCCCAACATAACTGGGTAGGACAGAGGGGGAAAAAAAGGAGAAAGAGGAGGAGAAGAAAGGAAAGGGACGGGTCCCACACCCTGGGGTGGAGGGATCTGAAACAGAGGGGAGATTGCCGAATTTGGGCAAACATCCCTTATCTGATGGGGAAACCCCTTCTCCAACAGGGAATTTCCCTGGGTCAGAAGGGAGCATTTAGGACTGTTCAAAGAGGGTGAAGGGGTTGATCTGTGGCAGACTGGAAAGAGTGAGAACCACACAGAAGATTCACACCACAGCTCAGCATGTCCAGACTGAGACGTCGGTTCACAACTGAACAGGGGGTCTGGGAGCTGCAACGTGGGAACTGGAGAACTGGTTCAGGGTGAGAAACATTGTTGGCAGTGGGGAGAAGGACTGAGAGGACAGGAGGGAGGAAATCTGCAGTGCAGAATGCCTATTGAGGAAAGCTGGGGGGCTATGGCAGTGGCTCAATAATGCAGACTCACAAGCAGGGGTGAGGAGCCGTGGGTGTAGTCTCTCTCTTAGCACCTGCGACAGACAAAGGAAGGACCCCTCTAGGCCTGGCTAACACAGTCAGTGATAACGAAGGTCCCCAGGCAGGGCTGGCCTAGAGTGCCTGCAGCGGAGAGCCAAAAGGCCGCAGAGTGGCCCAGCTCTGGAGACATTCTGTTTACACCTGAACCACTGGTGTCCCTCTGCAACAGGTACCACCACTGCCAACTGAGCTGCAGTGACTCAGGCAGGGCACCACAAAGGAGTCATACACAGAGGGGAGGAGCCACAGTTGTAGTCGCTCTCTCGGCCTGAGCCACTGGTGTCCCTCTGCAACAGGCAACACCCAAGCTATCTGAGGTGCTGTGACCCAGGCAGGGCGCCACTGGTCACTCACTCCCAGGGGAAGGAGCCACTATTGTACCCTCTCTCTCCCCATGCACCGGTGCTTACACATGAACAATAAAGGAATGTCTGCTAGTCACAAAGTAATACAAATATCCCAAGGCAGGTAGAAGGACACTTACAGCTGAGACCCCAAGGAAGCAGAAATACTATTATTAATTCTATTGGTCTGGTCCATTTTGGGGTCAGTTCTCGCTTTTTTTAAAAATTATGATCTTAGTCCTAAGAGATCTACACATTTTATAACATATCTTTTTACTCTTTTATTCTATTTTTATTTTTAGCCTTTTTATATATTTCTATACCTAGCTAAGTTTTTTGTGGTGCTGACTGTATCTCCCCTACCTTCTTTTCACCTCTATCTTTTATACATCTATCTTTTTCTTTTTCTTTTCATATTTCCAGTCACACTGCACTCTTCTGTTGCCCTGTCTTCTATCCTTTTTTAGTTTCTTTTACCTTAATATAGTTATAATCAGTATTATCGCTTAGCTCTGTTTCCTTGTTTTATTCTCCAGATGACACACTGCTTTGGTTTTTATTATTAGGTTTGGTCTTTATCTTAGTTCTGATTATAATTGTCTGATTTTGTTTTAGGAATCTTCAGTCTGATCGTACTCTTGCTCTTTATTATATTTGATCCTTGCTTTAAAAATTTCCCTACATATGTGTTTGTGTGTATGTGTAGTTTTATTTTTAATTAATTACGATCTTAGTCCTAAGGGATCTACCTGTATTATAACATATTTTTTATTCTTTTATTCTATTTTTTCTTCTATTTTTGTTTTTACACTTTTTATACATTTCTATTTCCAGCTACGTTTTTTGTAGTACTAAATTTATCTCTCCTACCTTCTTTCCTTTTCTATCTTTTATGCATTTCTATTTTTTCCCTCTTTTCTTTTTCTTTTCATAATTCCAGTCAAACTACACTCTTCTGTTGCCCTTGTCTTCTATCCTTTTTTAGTTTATTTTATCTTAATATACTTATAAGCAATATTATTGGTCTGCTCTGTTTCCTTGCTTTATTATCCAGATGACACACTGCTTTGGTTTTTATTATTAGGTTTGGTCTTTATCTTAGTTCTAAGTATAATTGTCTGATTTTGTTCTGAGACTCTTCAGTCTCTCTGGTGGTACTCTTGCTCTTTATTATATTTGATCCAAGCTTTCAAAATCTCCCTGGATTTGTGTGTGTGTGTGTGTGTGTGTGTGTGTGTGTGTGTTTTATTTTATTTTTTTTGGTTTTGAATTTCTGTTGCTTTTCTCTTTCATTGTCTGATTGCATACTGGGGTTCTTCTGTCAGGTCTTTCTACTGCCTTATGTTCTTTTGGATTCAGTATTTGTGTGTCTTGTACATGTAGGTGTTTACTTGACTTAGTATTTGTTTGACTCAACACTCTGCCATTAGTCTGGGGCTTGGATAGTCTTCTTTAAACCCCTTTATTGGTGGGACAAGCAACCTCTGAAGTCTGGACTACTCCATCAGAAATTAGGTAGGAGGCTCTGGGGAGGTAGCACTGATTCCAGGATGCTAGACCACTAAGGAGTCCTCAGACACAGGGAAGATTAACTGCAGAGAACTCTCATGGAGCCCTGTATCAGAGTCTAAGACCTGGCTTCATCCAACTGCAACTGCCAGTGCTGGACACCTCACATCAAACTACAAATAAGAAAGGAACACAAACCCACCCATCAGCACACAGACTAACTAAAACCATATTAACCTCACAGATACCCTAAAGCACACCACCTGACATGGCCCTGCTCATGAGAGAGAAAAGACACAGAGCCATGCACTGGAAAGCAGACACCAGAACCCCCAACAGGAAGCCTACTCAAGGCACTGGACAGAGAAAAGATGGTAGCTAAGTAGATGGAGGTGGAGTGCAGCCCTCCCCACAGATGCATTGGGAATGCACAAAAAGATGCAATAATTCCCACAGAAAACCAACTGAACACCAACAGATGACCGTGGAGAAAAGAAAGGACCGCAAGGACCCTGACATAACTGGCAGGGAGGCATCTACGATGGCTCAAAGAGGGTGAAGCTACTGAGCTGCGGCAGACAGGAGGGACTGAGAAACACATGGGGGGTCCACACCATAGCTCAGTGTTCGTAGACTGAGACGTTGATTCACAGCTGAACAGAGGGTCCGGAAGTGGGAGCATGGGAACCAGAGAGCTGGTTCAGAGTGAGAAAAATTGTTGCCAGTAAGGTGATGGACCAAGAGGTCAAGAAGGAAGAGGGCTGCAACAAAGAGAGCCTACCCCTGAGAGCTGCCCGGCCATGAGGGCAGCTGGACGCTGCAGGCTCACGGGCAGGGGGGAGGAGTCTTGGGCATAGCCTCTCTCTCGCTCTTTTGGTGCCTGCAACAGGCAGTGGAGGGACCCCTGTGGGCCACTTAAGGCACTCGGGGATAACACATACCCTCAGGCCCTCGGGTGGGGCTAGCATAAAGCCCCGGAAAGCAGCCAAGAGCAGGTTTGGAACCCCGGCAGCAGGGAGGCTGCCAAGAAAAAAGAAAAACAAAAAACAAAAAAAACCTGTACAGAAGCCCAACTATGAGACTTTCTGTTTACACCTGAGCCACCGGTGTCCCTCTGCAACAGGCACCTCCAAGCCCGACTGAAACAACAGTGCACCACTGCTCAATCACTCCCAGAGGAAGGAGCCAACATTGTACCCTCTCCCTCCCCACACACCAATGCTTGCAGACAAACAATAAAGGAAGCTCTGCTGGTCACAGAATAATGCAAAAAAACCCAAGGCGAGTAGAAGGACACTTACAGCTGAGACTCTAAGGAAACAGAAATATTAGTATCAATTCTATTGAACTGCTCCATTCTGGGATCAGTTCTTCTTTTTTTTTTTCTTTGTTAATTACGATCTTAGTCCTAAGGGATCTACAAGTTTTATAGCATATTTTTTTCATTCTGTTTTTTATTCTATTTTTATTTTTTTGCCTTTTTATACACTTCTATTTCTAGCTAAGTTTTTGGTAGTACAGACTATATATCTCTCCTACCTTCCTTTCATCTTTATTTTTTACACATTTCGACTCCTTATTTTTATTTGCATATTTCCAGACACACTATGCTCTTCTGCTCCCCTGTCTTCCATCTATTTTTAATTTACTTTATCTAAACATACTTATAAGCAACACTATCAATCTGCTGAGACTCCTTGCTCTATTCTCCAGATGACACGCCGCCTTGGTATTTAATATTAGGTTTTTGTCTTTATCTTAGTTCTTAGTACAATTGTCTAATTTCATTCTGAGAACCTCCATTCTGTCTGATGGTACTCTAGCTCTATTTTATATTTGATCCTAGCTTACAAAATCTCCCTGGATTAATGTTTGTATGTGTAAGGTGTTATTTGTTTGTTGGTTTGTTTTTGCTTTTGTTTCTGTTTTGTTCTGTTTTGGTTTCCAATTTCTGTTGGGTTTCTCTTTGAATATCTGACAGCACACTGGGGTTCTGTCAGGTCTTTCCAGAGCCTTATGTCCTAATGGATTCAGTAATTGTGTGTCTTATACATGTATGTGTTTCCTAGACTTAGAATTTCTTAAACCCAACACACGGACATTAGTCTGGGGTTTGGACAGTCTTCTATAAACCCCTCTATTGCTGGGACAAGCAAACCCATAAATGTGGACTACCATGAGGAAACAAAGAAACACCATGTAGGCAAAGGAGCAGGAAAAAAACCCACAGAACCAAATAAATGAAGAGGAAAGAGGAAAAATGCCTGAAAAAGAATTCAGAGTAATGATAGTAAAAATGATACAAAATCTCGATAACAAAATAGAGAAAGTACAAGAAACAGTTCATAAGAACTCAGAAAAACAAAGAGCAATGGATAACAAAATAATGGAAATTAAAAATACTCTAGATGCTATAACCAGCAGAATGACTGAGGCAGAACAACGAATAAGTGAGTTGGGAGATAGAATGGGGGAAATAATTGCCACAGAGCAGGAAAGAGAAAAAATAATAAAAAGAATAGAAAACAGTCTCAGAGACCTCAGTGATAACCTTAACCTTACCAACATTCGAAGTATAGGCATCCCAGAAGAAGAAGAAAACAAGAAAGGGTCTGAGAAAATATTTGAAGAGGTTATAGTGGAAAACTTTCCCAATATGGGAAAGGGAATAATTAACCAAGTCCAAGAAGCACAGAGTCCCATACCAAATAAATCCAAGGAGAAATACACCAAGGCACATATTAAGGAAATTAATGACAATTAAACACAAAGAAAAGATATTAAAAGCAGCAAGAGAAAAGCAACAAATAACAAATAAGGGAAAACCCATAAGGATAACAGGTGACCATTCTAGAGAAACTCTGCAGGCCAGAAGGGAATGGCAGGATATACTGAAAGTCCTGAAAGAGAGAAACCTACAGCCAGGAATATTCTACCCAGCAAGAATCTCATTCAGATTCCACCGAGAAATCAAAAGCTTTACAGAGAAGCAAAATTTAAGAGATCCAGGACCACCAAAACAGCCTTACAAGAATTGCTAAAGGAAATTCTCTAAGTAGGAAACACAAGAAAAGGAAAACACCTACAAATACAAACCCAAAATAATTAAGACAATGGTAACAGAAACAAACATGTCAATAATCACCTTAAATGTAAAAGGATTAAATGCTCCAACCAAAAGACACAGACTGGCTGAATGGATACAAAAACAAGACCCTTCTATATGCTGCCTACAAGAAACCCACTGCAGACCAAGGGATACATATAGACTGAAAGTAAAAGGATGGAAAAAGATATTCCATGCAAATTGAAGTCAAAAGAAAGCTGGAGTAGCAAAACTCATATCAGACAATTTAGAGATTAAGGTAAAGACTATGACAAGAGACAAGGAAAGACACTCCATAATGATCAAGGGATCCATTCAAGAAAAACCTATCACAATGGTAAATATCTATGCCCCCAACAGAGGAGCACCCAAATATATAAGGCAAATGCTAACAGCCATAAAAGGGGACATTGACAGTAATACAATAATAGTGGGAGATTTGAACACCCCACTTACATCAATGGACAGATCATCCAAACAGAAAATCAATAAAGACACACAAGCTTTAAATGACACATTAGACCATCTCGACTTAATGGATATTTATAGGACGTTCCATCCAAAAACGACAGACTACACTTTCTTCTCAAGTGCACACGGAAGGTTTTCCAGGATAGATCACATCTTGGGTCACAAATCAAACCTCAGCAAATTCAAGAAAATTGAAATCATATCAAGCATCTTCTCAGACCACAACGCCATGAGACCAGATATCAATTACAGGAAAAAAAAAAAACTGCAAAAACAAACATATGGAGGCTAAACAATACACGATTAAACAACCAAGATATGATTAAAGAAATCAAAGGGGAAATCAAAAAATATCTAGAAACAAATGAAAATTAAAACAGAACTCAAAACTTATGGGACAAAGCAAAAGCAGTTCTAAGAGGGAAGTTTATAGCAATACAGTCCTACCTTAAGAAACAAGAAAAATATCAAAGAAACAAACTAACCTTACACCTAAAACAACTAGAGAAAGAAGAACAAAGAAACCCCAAAGTGAGCAGAAGGAAAGAAATCATAAAGATCAGAGCAGAAATAAATGAAAAAGAAAGGAAGGAAGCAATAGCAAAAATTAATAAAACTAAAAGTTGGTTCTTTGAGAAGATTAAAAAATTGATAAACCATTAGCCAGACTCATCAGGAAAAAAAGGGAAAAGATGTAAATCCACAGAATTAGAAATGAAAAAGGATAAGTCACAACGGACACCACAGAAATACAAAAGATCATGAGAGACTACTACAAGCAACTATATGCCAATGAATTGGATAACCTGGAAGAAATGGATACATTCTTAGAAAAATGCAATCTTCCAAGACTGAACCAGGAAGAAATAAAAACTATGAACAGACCAATCACAGGTACAGAAATTGAGGCTGTAATTAAAAATCTCCCAAAAAACAAAAGCCCAGGGCCAGATGGATTCACAGGTGAATTCTATCAAACATTTCGAGAAGAGCTAACACCAATCCTTCTCAAACTCTTCCAAAATATTGCAGAAGCAAGAACACTCCCAAACTTATTCTGCATGCTCACCAACACCCTGATACCAAAACCAGGCAAAGATGGCACAAAAAAAAGAAAATTACAGGCCAATATCACTGATGAATATAGATGCAAAAATCCTCAACAAAATACTAGCTAACAGAATCCAACAGCACATTAGAAACATCATACACCATGATCAAGTGGGGTTTATCCCTGAGATGCAAGGATTCTTCACTATACGCGAATCCATCAATGTGATACATCATATCAACAAATTGAAGGATAAAAACCATATGATCATCTCAGTAGATGCAGAAAAAGTTTTGATCAATTTCAATATCCATTTATGATATAAGCTCTCCAGAAAATGGGCATAGAAGGAAATTACCTCAACATAATCAAAGCCATATATGAAAAACCAAAAGCCAACATCGTTCTAAATGGTGAAAAGCTGAAAGAATTTCCTTTAAGAACAGGAACAAGACAAGGGTGTCCACTTTCACCATTATTATTCAACATAGTTTTGGAAGTGTTAGCCACATCAATCAGAGAAGAAAAAGAAATAAAAGGAATCCAAATTGGAAAAGAAGAAGTAAAATTGTCACTCTCTGCAGATGATATGACATTATACACAGAAAACCCTAAAGACTCTACCAGAAAACTGCTAGCACTAATTGATGAGTTTAATAAAGTATCAGCATACAAAATTAATGCACAGAAATCTCTTGCATTCCTATACACTAAGAACGGAAGAGCAGAAAGAGAATTTAAGGAAACTGTCCCATTTACCATTGCAACAAAAAGAATAAAATACCTAGGAATAAACCTGCCTAAGGAGGCAAAAGATCTGTATGCAGAAAACTTCAAGACACTGATGGAAGACATCAAAGATGACACAAACAGATGGAAGGATATACTATGTTTCTGGAATGGAAGAATTAACATAGTGAAAATGACTATCCTACACAAAGCAATTTACAGATTCAATGCAATCCCAATCAAATTACCAATGGCATTTTTCACAGAACTAGAGCAAGAAATCTTACGATTTGTATGGAAATGCAAAAGACCCTGAATAGCGAAAGCAATCTTGAGAAGGAAAAATGGAGTTGGTGGAATCAGGCTTCCTGACTTCAAACTATACTACAAGGCCACAGTGATCAAGACAGTATGGTACTGGCACAAAGATAGAAAGGAAGACCAATGGAATAGAATAGAGAACTCAGAGGTAAGCCCAAACACATATGGGCACCTTATCTTTGACAAAGGAGGCACAATTATGAAATGGAAAAAAGACAGCCTCTTCAATAAGTGGTGCTGGGAAAATTGGACAGCTACATGTTAAAGAATGAAATTAGAACACTTTATAACACCATACACAAAAATAAACTCCAAATGGATTAAAGACCTACATGTAAGGCCAGAAACTGTAAATCCCCTAGGGGAAAACAAAGGCAGAACACTCTGTGACATCCATCAAAGCAAGATCCTTTTTGACCCACCTCCTGGAATTATGGAGATAAAATCAAGAATAAACAAATGGGACCTATTGAAACTTAAAAGCTTTTGCACAGCAAAAGAAATCATAAACAAGACAAGAAGGCAACCCTCAGCGTGGGAAAACTTAGCTGCTGACGAAACAATGGACAAAGGATTAACCTCCAAAATATACAAGCAGCCCATGCAGCTTCATACCAAAAAAGCAAATAACCCAATCCACACATGGGCAGAGGACCTAAATAGACATTTCTCCAAAGAGACATGCAGATGGGCAAGAAACACATGAATAGATGTTCAACATCACTAATCATCAGAGAAATGCAAGTCAAAGCCACAATGAGGTATCACCTCACACCGATCAGAATGCCCATCATCACACAATCTGGAAACAACAAATGTTGGAGAGGGTGTGAAGAAAAGGGAACTCTCCTGCACTGTTGGTGGGAATGTAAGTTGGTACAGCCATATGGTAAACAGTTTGGAGGTTTCTTTCAAAAACTAAAATAGAACTACCATATGATCCAGTAATCCCCCTCCTGGGCATATACCCAGAGAAAACCATAATCCCAAAAGAAACATGTACCATAATGTTTATTGCAGCACTATTTACAATAGCCAGGACATGGAAGCAACTGAAATGCCCATCAACAAATGAATGGATAAAGAAGATGTGGCATATATACACAATGGAATATTACTAAGCTCTAAAAAGGGATGAGATGGAGCTATATGTAATGAGGTGGATAGACCTAGAGTCTGTCATACAGAGTGAAGTTATTCAGAAAGAGAAGGACAAATATTGCATGCTAACTCACATATATGGAATCTAAAAATGGTACTGATGAACTCAGTGACAAGAACAAGGATGCAGATACAGAGAATGGAGTGGAGAACTCGAGGTATGGGAGGCAGCAGGGGGTGAAGGGGAAACTGAGACGAAGCGAGAGAGTAGCACAGACATATATATACTACCAACTGTAAAATAGATAGTCAGTGGGAAGTTGTTGTATAACAAAGGGAGTCCAACTTGAGGATGGGTGATGCCTTAGAGGACAGGGGAAGGGAGGGTGGGGGGGACTCGAGGGGGGGGATTCAAGGAAGGGAGGGAATACGGGGATATATGTACAAAAACAGATGATTGAACTTGGTGTACCCCCCAAAAAATAAAATAAAATAAAAAAAAGAAGATAATAAATATATATACAATGAAATATTACTCAGCTATAGAAAGGAATGAGTTGGAGCTATATGTAATGATGTGTATAGACCTAGAGTCTGTCATACAGAGTGAAGTAAATCAGAAAGAGAAGAACAAATTTTGTATGCTAACTCATATATACGAAATCTAAAAATTGTACTGATGAACTCAGTGACAAGAGAAGAACACGGACGCAGATGCAGAGAATGGACTGGAGAACTCAAGGTTTGCAGGGCCCGGGAATGAAGGGGAAGCTGAGACAAAGTAAGAGAATAGCATAGACATATATATACTACCAAGTGTAAAATAGTTAGCCACTGGGAAGTTGCTGTATAACAAAGGGAGTTCAACTCGAGAATGGATGATGCTTTAGAGGACTTGGATGGGGAGGGTGGGGGGGAGTCGCGGGAGGGAGGGAATATGGGGCTATATGTATAATTACAGATGATTGAACTTGGTGTAACTCAAAAACTTGTATAAGAGTGTAATGCAATTTTATTCCAGTAAAAAATAAATAAATAAAAGAAAATTTCTGGTTTAAAAAAAAAAGGCACTGGACAAACTCCACCACAGGGGGCAGTGGGCAGAAACAAGAGGAATTACTACTAGACAGCATAGCAAAAAGCAACAGCAAATCCCATAAACTATACAAAATGAGAAAACAAAAAAACACAATGCAGGCAAAGGAGCAGGAAAAAAAACCCCACCCCACAGGACCAAATAAATGAAGAGGAAACACGAAAATTGCCTGAAAAAGAATTCAGAGTAATTATAGGAAAGATGATCCAAAATCTTGGCAACAAATATTGAAAATACAGGAAACAGTTATTAAGGTCTCAGAAGAACTAAAGAACAAACAAACAGTAATGGACAACAGAATAACTGAAATTGAAAATACTCTAGATGGTATAAACAGCAGAATAACTGAGGCAGAAGAATAAATAAGTGAGTTGGAAGATAGAATGGGGGAAGTAACTGCCATAGAGCAAGAAAGAGAAAAAAGAATAAAAAGAATGGAAGACAGTCTCAGAGACCTTGGTGACAACATTAAGCACACCAGCATTTGACTCATAGGCATCCCAGAAAGAGAAGAAAAAGGAAAGGGTCTGAGAAAATATTTGAAGAGGTTATAGTGGAAAATGTCCCCAGCATGGAAAAGGAAATAATTAATCAAGACCAAGAAGCTCAGAGAGTCCCATACAGAAGAAACCCAGGAAGAAATACACTGAGGCACAGATGAATCAAACTAATGAAATTTAAACACAAAGAAAAGGTATTAAAAGCAGCAAGAGAAAAGCAACAAATAACATATAAAGGAAAACCCATAAGGATAACAGCTGATCTCTCTGCAGAAACTGCAGGCCAGAAGGGAATGGCAGGATATACCGAAAGTCCTGAAAGAGAAAAACCTACAGTGAAGATGACTGTACCCAGCAAGAATCTCATTCAGATTTCTTTATAAATATATTTATTTATTTTATTGTTTTTTTTTGCTGTGTGCAGACTTTCCCTTAGTTGCAGTGAGTGGGGGCTACTCCTCATTGTCTTGCTTGGGCTCCTCATTGCCTTGGCTTCTCTTGTTGTGGAGCACTGGCTCTAGGTTCATGGGCTTCAGTAGTTGCAGCACATGGGCTCAATCGTTGTGGTTCATGGGCTCTAAAGTGCAGTCTCAATAGTTGTGGTGCATGGGCTTAGTTTCTCCGTGGCACGTGGGGTCTTCCTGGTGCAGGGATCAAGCCCATGTCACTGGCATTGGCAGGCAGATTCTTAACCACTGCGCCACCTAGGAAGCCTAAGAATTTCATTCAGATTTGATGGAGAAATCTAATGCTTTATAGACAAGGAAAAGTTAAGAGAATTCAGCACCACCAAACCAGCCTTACAACAATTGCTTAAGGAACTTCTCTAAGTAGGACTACACAAGAGAAGGGAAAGACCTACAAAAACAAACCCAAAACAATTAATAAAATGGCAATAAGAACATACATGTCAATAATTACCTTAAATGCAAATGGATAAAATGCTCCAACCAAAAGACGCAGACTGGCTGAATGAATACAAAAACAAAACCCATCTATATACTGTGTACAAGAAACCCACTTCAGACCTAGGGACACATACAGACTGAAAGGAAGGGGGTGGAAAAGATAGTCCATGCAAATGGAAGTCAAAAAAAAGCTGGAGTAGCAATACTCATATCAGACAAATTAGAACTTAGGGTAAAAACTATTACAAGAGACAAGGAAGGACACTACATAATGATCAAGGGATCAATCCAAGAAAAAGATAGAACAATTGTAAATATCTTTGCACCCAACATAGGAGCACCTCAATACATAAGGCAAGTGCTAACAGCCATAAAAGGGGACATAAACAGTAACACAAGAATAGTAGGAGGCTTTTACACCCCACTTTCACCAATGGACAGATCATCCAAACAGAAAACAAATAAGGAAAAACAGGCTTTAAATAGCACATTAGACCATCTCGACTTAACTGATATTTATAGGACATACCATCCAAAAACTACAGAATACACTTTCTTCTCAAGTGCACATGGAACATTCTCCAGGATCGAGCACATCTTGGGGCATAAATCAAACCTCAGTAAGTTCCAGAAAATTGAAATTGTATGAAGCCTCTTCTCTGACCACAACACCATGAGACTAGACATCAATTAAATGAAAAAAAAAAACTGTAAAAAATACAAATATGGAGGCTAAACAATATGCTCTTAAACAACCAAGAAGTCACTGCTGAAATCAAAGAGGAAATCAAAAAATACCTAGAAAAAAATGACAATGAAAACATGATGACCAAAACGTATGGGATGCAGAAAAATCAGTTCTAAGAGGGAAGTTTATTGCAATACAATCCTACTTCAAGAAACAGGAAAAATCTCGAATAAACAACCTCACCTTACAACTAAAACAGTTAGAGAAAGAAGAACAAAAGAACCCTAAAGTGAGCAGAAGGAAAGAAATAATAAGGAATCGATCAGAAAAAACAAAAAAGAAATGAAAGAAACAATAGCAAAGATCAATAAAACTAAAAGCTGGTTCTGTGAGAAGATAAATAAAATTGATAAAGCATTAGCAAGACTCATCAGGAGAAAAAGGGAGAAGATACAAATCAACAGAATTAGATATGAAAAAGGAGACATAACAACCGACACTGCAGAAATGCAAAAGATCATGAGAGACTACTACAAACAACTATATGCCAACAAATTGGACAACCTGGAAGAAATGGATAAATTCTTAGAAGAGTCCAATCTTTCAAGACTGAACCATGAAGAAATGGAAAATATGAAGAGACCAATCAGAAGTAATGAAATTGAGACTGTGATTAAAACTGTCCCAACAAACAAAAGCCGAGGGCCAGATGGCTTCACAGCAAATTCTATCAATCATTATGAGAAGAGCTAACACCTATCATTCTCAAGCTCTTCCAAAATAGAGCAGAAGGAGGAACACACCCAAACTCATTCTACAGGGCCACCATCACCCTGATACAAAAATCAGAAAAAGATGTCACATAAAAAGAACTTTACCAGTCAATATCACTGATGAATATCGATGCAAAAATCCGCAACAAAATATTAGCAAACAGAATCCAAGAGCACATTAAAAAGGTCATACACCATGATCTAGTGGGGTTTATCCCTGGAATGCAATGATTCTTTAATATACACAAATCAATCAGTGGGATACATCATATTAACAAATACAAGTTTAAAAACAATATGAGCATCTCAATAGATGTAGAAAAAACTTTTGACAAAGTTCAACATCTATTTTTCATAAAATCTCTCCAAAAAGTGTGCATAGAAGGAAGTTTCCTCAACATGATAAAAGCCATAAATGACAAACCAACACCCAACATCATTCTAAATCATGAAAAACAGAATGCATTCCCACCAAGGACAGGAACAAGACAAGGGTGCCCAGTCTCACCACTATTATTCAACATACTTTTGGAAGTTTCAGCCACAGCAATCAGAGAAAAAAATGAAATAAAAGGAATCCAAATTGGAAAAGAAGTAAAATTTTCACTCTTTGCAAATGACAGGATACTATATATAGAATACCCTAAAGATTCTATCAGAAAACTGCTAGCACTAATCAATGAATTTGGTAAAGTAGCAGGATACAAAATTAATGCACAGAAATGTCTTGCATTCCTGTACACTAACAATGAAAAATCAGAAAGAGGAAATAAGGAATCACTCCCATTTACCATTGCAACAAAAAGAATAAAATACCTAGGAAAAAACCTGCTTAAGGAAGCAAAAACCTGTGCACAGAAAGCTATAAGAAACTGATGAAAGAAATCAAAGATGATACAAATAGATGGAAGGACATACTATGTTCTTGGGTTGGAAGAATCAACATTGCGATAATGACTAACCTATGCAAAGCAATTTACAGATTCAACGCAATGCCTATCAAATTACTAATGGCATTTTTCACAGAACTGGATGAAGAAATTTTATGATCTGTACTGAAATGCAAAAGACCCCGAATATCCAAAGCAATCTTGAGAAGGAAAAACGGAGTTGGAGGATTCAGGCTCCCTGACTTCAAGCTATTCTTCAAGGCAACAGTGATAAAGACAGTATGGTACTGGCATGAAAACAGAAATATAGATCAATGGAACACAATAGAGAGCCTAGAGATAAATCCATGCACATATGGGCACCTTATCTTTGATAAAGGAAGCAAGAAAATACAATGGAGGAAAGACAGCCTCTTCATTAAGTCGTGCTGGGAAAATTGGGCAGCTACATGTAAAAGGATGAAATTAGAACACTTTATAACACTGTACATAAAAGTAAACTCAAAATGGATTAAAGACCTAATGTAAGTCCAGACACTATAAAACTCTTAGAGGAAAACCTAGGCAGAACACTCTATGACATTAATCAAATTAAGATCCTTTTTGACCCACCTCCTAGAATAATGGAAATAAAATCAAGAATAAACAAATGGGACCTCATGAAACTTAAAAGCTTTTGCACAGCAAAAGAAACCATAAACAAAAGAAGAAGATAACCCTTCAAACTGGAGAAAATATTTGCCAAAGAAGCAACAGACAAAGGATTAATCTCTAAAATATACAAGCAACTCAGGCAGCTTAATACCAAAAAAGCAAGTAACCCAAACCACAAATGGGCGGACGACCTAAATAGCCATGTCTCCAAAGAGAACATGCAGATGGCTAACAAGCACATGAAAAGATGCTCAACATCACTAATTATTAAAGAAATGCAAGTCAAAGCCACAATGAGGTATCACCTCACACCAGTCAGAATGGCCATCATCACAAAGTCTAGAAACAACAAATGTTGGGGAGGATGTGAAGAAAAGAGTACCCTCCTGCACTGTTGGTGGGAATGTCAGTTGGTACAGCCACTATGGAAAACAGTTTGGAGGTTCCTTAAAAAACTAAAAATGGAACTACCACATGACCCAGCAATCCCATTACTGGGCTTATATCCTGAGAAAATCATAATCCAAAAAGAAACATGTACCATAATGTTCATTGCAGCACTATTTACAATAGCCAAGATGTGGAAGCAACCTAAATGCCCATCAACAGATGAATGGATACAGAAGATGTGGCACATATATACAATGGCATATTACTCAGCCATGTAAAGGAATGAGTTGGAACTATATGTAATGAGGTAGATAGACCTAGAGTCTGTCATACAGAGTGAAGTAAGCCAGAAAGAAAAACAAATGCTGTATGCTAACTCATATATACGGAATCTAAAAAAAAGAAAAAAAAAAAGAAAAAAAATGGTACTGATGAACCCAGTGACAGGGCAAGAATAAGGATGCAGATGCAGAGAATGGACTGGAGGACACTTGGTTGGGGGGGTCAGGGGGCGAAGGGGAAGCTGGGACGAAGTGAGAGAGTAGCATAGACATCTATACACTACCAACTGTAAAATAGATAGCTAGTGGGAAGTTGCTGTATAACAAAGGGAGATCAACTCGATGATGGGTGATGCCTTAAAGGGGCCAGGTCAGGGAGAGCGGGAGGGAGTCATGGGAGGGATGGTATATGGGGATATATGTATAAATACAGCTGATTCACTTTGGTGTACCTCAAAAGCTGGTTAAGAATGTAAAGCTATTATATTCCAATAAAGAACTTAAAAATAATAGAAAAAAAGAATGAAATTGAATTATTTGTAATGAGGTTGGTAGACCTAGAATCTGTCATACAGAGCAAAGTAAGCCAGAAAGAGAAAAACAAATACATATATATATATATATAACCAAATGTAAAATAGATAGCTCGTGGGAAGTTCCTGCATAACAAAAGCAGATAAACTTGATGATGGGTTATGAGTTAGAGGGCCAGAATAGGGAGGGTGGGAGGGAATCATGGTAGGGTGGGGATATGGGGATATATGTAAATACAGCTGACTCACTTCAGTGTACCTCAAAAATTGGCAAATCTGTATGAAGGAATTATATTCCAATAAAGAGCTTTACAAAAATATTAATATGATTTCTGTGTGTGTTCTACCCATGTTTTCTTCGAGGTGTTTTAAGGTTTCTGGTCTTAGGTATAGATCTTTAATCCATTTTTATTTTATTTTTGTATATGGTGTTGGGAAATTTTCTAACTTCATTATTTTACATGAAGCTATCCAGTTTTCCCAGCACCACGTGTGAAGAGACTTTTTCTCTATTATTTATTTTCACTCATTTGTTATAGGTTAATTGACCATAGGTGCATGGGTTTATTTCTGAGCACTCTATTCTCTTCCATTAATCTGTCTGTTTTTGTGCCAGTACTGTACTGTTTTGATTACTGTAGCTTTGTAGTATAGTCTGAAATCATGGAGTGTGATACCTCTAGTTCTATTCTCTGTTCTTTCTCAAGATTGTTTTGGCTATACAAGGTCATTTGTGTTTATACACAATTTTTATAATTAATTGTTCTAATTCTGTGATAAATGCCTTTGGTGTTTTGATAGGAATTGCATTGAATCTGTAGAGTGCCCTGGGTAGTATGGTCAGTTTAATGTTATTAATTCTTCCAACCCATCAACACTGTATTTCTTTCCATCTGTTTGTGTTGTCTTCAATTTCTTTCATCGTTGTTATATAGTTTTCCAATTACAGATCTTTAACCTCTTTAGGTCAGTTTATATGTATTTTATTCTTTTCGATGTTATGGTAAATAGGATTGTTTCCTTAATTTCTCTTTCTGATAGTTCACTGTTAGTGTATAGAAATGCAACAGATTTCTGTGTATTAATTTTGTATTCTGCAAATTTACTGAATTAATTGCTGAGCCCTAGTGGTTTTTTGGTGGCTTCTTTAGGGTTTTCCATATATTGTATCATGTCATCTGTGAACAGTGACAATTTTACTTCTTCCTTTCAAATTTAGATTCTTTTTATTTCTTTTTCTTGTCTAATTGCCATGACTAGGACTTACACTTCCATGTTGAATAAAATTGATGACTGTGAGCATCCTTATCTTGTTCTTGATCTGAAAGGAAATGCTTTCAGCTTTTTAACATTGAGCATGATATTAGCTGTGGGCTTACCATATATGGACTTTATTATATTGGGCTATGTTCCCTCTATACTCATTTTCTGGAGAGTTTTTACCATAAATGGATGTTGAATTTTCTCAAAAGTTTTTCTATATGTATTGAGATGATAATATTTTGTTTACTTTTCCATTTTTTAATGTGGTGTAACACATTGATTGAATTTCTGATATTGAACCATCCTCGCATTCCTGGGATAAACCTCACTTGATCATGTATGATCCTTTTAATGTGTTGTTGGATTTGGCTTGCTAATATTTTGTTGAGAAGTTTTGCTTCTATTTTCATCAGTGATTTTGGTTTGTAATTTCCTTTTTTGGTCATATTTTTGTCTGGTTTTGGCATCAGGGTTACGCTGGCTTCATAAAATGAGTTTGGAAGTGTTCCTTCCTCTTCAATTTATTGAAATAGTTTTAGAAGGATAGCTTCCCTGCTCTGGTGGGACAGCAGGACATGACCCAGGACTTGTAAAGCATGTTGTTTGGGGACCCAGTTCAAGCAAAAGTGTGCACTGGATTCTCTTGTCAAGTGAGGCCACTGATTTTGTTCTGCAGATGGTGGAAGCCATAATCTGTGATTTCTGTTCATGTGCCACTGTAAGCATATGTGCCACGTATCTGTTGGATGGGCTTCACAGCTTCCTGTGTGTTCTTGTTATGTTCAGTGTTTGAGTCAGCTGAAGGCTGTATTAAGCAGTGAACAGGGCTACATATTATCTTCCCTGTCTGGGTGCAGTGAGAGAAGCAGCTACAAGGTTAGCAATGCTTTTTTTTCTGTGGTCTTGACTCAAGCCTGTCTGCATTCCATGCTTCATGGTCAAATAGGGCCATTGGCTTTGCTCTGCAGACTATTGTGTCTACTCTCCCACCTCTTGGCTTGAGCATTGATGGGCTATGCAGCTTCCGAGAATTCTCACCACCCCTTCTGGTTGGATGGGGCCAGGAACAATGCTCTACTGCAGAGAGGACTATGACTTAGCTCTCCAGCCTGGGTGGGACCAGGAGGGCCCACTTCAGACAACTCACCCAAAATTTCCTGAACAGGCTTTATGGTTGGGTGAGCCTGGGAGCTACACTTGGCAACAGGTGAGGGTATGAATTAATTCCCTTGCCTGGAGATAGCAGGAGAACACTCCATGCCTAGTACTGGTTTTGCTCTGAGGGCTCTCAATTCTGCCCACCTGCTTCTCAGCTCCACTTTGCTGGGTTACACAGTTTGCAGATGTTCTTGCCAGTACTTCTGTTCATATGGGGCTTGTAGGTATACTTTGCATTGTGTGGGGCTATGGCTCAGCTCCCTTGCCTGGTTGTGCAGAAAGCAGAATCCAGGACTGGCAAAATCTTCATTTGAGGATCCTAATCAGGCAGACCCACACCCCATCAAGTTCTCTGGTCATACTGTTCCACTAACTTGGTTCTGTGGATGAACAAAACTGCTGGTTGGGACTGATACTTGGCCTTTGTGGGTAGAAACTCAGTTTGCCAAGATCCAAGTGCTGGTTGTTGCAAGCCCCTTCCCCCTTCTCTGTCACAGACTACCAGTGGTTGAACCCCATAAATTCTCCTGAAATTCCTGGGGGGAAAGACTAGTGGAAGGGCTCCCACAAAGTGACCCACAATGCTTGGGGCAGTTGTATGTTCCCCAGGCTCTCTTTTCCCACTGAAGGAAGCATAGGCTCAGAGGAGACCTCTCTACTTGGTGCTGTGCTTGGAAGGGGCAATGCAGTCATCATGTAGCCATTTCTCTTACCCTTCTAATGCAGTCTGTCTTTGTCTCTGTGGTGTAGGGTTGTATTTCAGCTTCACCCCAGAGTTCTGGGAGTCTCTCAGTGGTGTCTTGTGCTTGAGTAGTTGTTTATTTTTCCTTTTTTGAGGGGGAACAGAGTCAGAAAGTATCTATGTCGCCATCTTGGTGATATCACTCTAGGTTTTTTGTTTGTGCTCACTAAATACATTTTATTGTTAATATGAGTTTATGCTGTTTTTCCAGTTTTATTGAGATATAATTGACATACCTCACTGCATGAGTTTCAGGTATACAGCAAAGAAGTTGACATATATATTGCGAATGATTACCACATAAGTTTAGTTAACATTCATCATTTTCTCATTCATAGAAGAAATGGAAAAAAATATATTTGTAATGAGAACTCAGTATTTACTCTCTAATAACTTTCATAAATATCATACAAGTGGTAACTATAGTCATCATGTTGTACATTACATTCCTTGTACTTATTAATCTTATAACTGGTAGTTTCTACCTTTTGATCATATTCCTCTAGTTTCCCCTCCCACACTCTCTGCCTCTAGTCACCACAAATCTTGTCTCCTTTTCTGTGTTTTTTTCAAGATTTCACATATTAATGAGATAATTTTTTGTTTGACATTTCACTTAGCATAATGCCCTCAAGGTCTATCCATGTTGTCACGAATGCAAGATATTGTTTTTTTTATGGCTGAGTAATATTCCATTGTTATTTATACCAAAACTTCTTTATCCATTCAGCCATCAATGGACACTTAAGGTTGTTTCCACATCTTGGCTATTGTAATTAATTCTGCTATTAACATGGAGGTGCATGTTTCTTTTTGAGTTAGTCCTTGCTTTCCCTTTGGATATATTAGCAGAAGTGGAACTGCTAGATCATATGGTAGTTCTTTTTAATTTTGAGGATCCTCCATACTGTTTTCCTTACTGGCTTCATCAATTTATAATCCCACAAATAGTGCACAAGGGTCCTCTTTTCTCTATATCCACACCACCAGTTATTTTTTGTCTTTTGGAGAATAAACACTCTAACAGGTTTGAGGTGATGCTTTTCATTTACATTTCTTTGAAGATTAGTGATGTTGAGAATCTTTTTGTGTATATTTTGGCCATATGTATGTCTTCTTTAGAAAAATGTCTATTCAGATCCTCTGCCTATTTTTAAATCAGATTGGTTTTGGTGTTTGTTGTTGTGGTTGTTGTTGTTGTTTTCCTGTGGGATTTTTTTCTTTTTGCTATTGTGTTGTATGAGTTCTTTATATATTTTGGTTATTAGTCCTTTATTAGATATGTGGTTTGCAAATATTTTTCCTATTCCATAGGTTGTCTTTTCGCTTTGTTGATTGTTTCTTTTGCTGTGCAGAAGCTTTTTAGTATTATATAGTCTTACTTATTTATTTTTCATTTTGTTGCTTGTGTTTTAGGTGTCAGATCCAAAAAAATCATTGCCAAGACCCTTGTCAAGTTGATTTCTCCCTATATTTTCTTCAGAAATTTTATGGTTTCAGGTATTATATTTACATCTTTAATCCATTTTGATTTAGTTTTTGTGACTGGTGTAATATAGGACCTAATTTCATTATTTTCCATGTGAATATCCAATTTCCCAGCACCATTTATTGAAGATATTGTGTATTTTCTATTGAGCATTCTTGGCTCCATTGTCAAATATTAGTTGACTGTATATACTTGAATTTACTTCTGGGCTCTGAATTCTGTTCCATTGTTCTATTTGTCTGTTTTTATGCCAGTATCATATTGTTTTGATTACTATAGCTTTATAGTATAGCTTGAAATCAGGAAGTGTTATGCCTCCTACTTTGTTCTTTCTTAGAGTTGCTTTGGTTATTTGAGGTCTTTTATGGTTTCCTATAAATTTTAGGTCTAGAAATTTTAATTTCACCTTTGATTCATTGACTGTTCAGGAGAATGTTTTTTCATTTCCACATGTATGTGAATTTTCTAGCTTTCTTCCTGTTATTGATTTTCAGTTTCATACCATTTCTGGGCAGAAAAGATATTTGACATAATTTCAATCTTTTCTATATGCTGAGACCATGATACTACAATACTTGAGTATTCTGAATCTGACCATATACTTGCCATTACCAGTGTGTTGTTTATTTTCATGTACTACTTAGCATCCTTTTATTTCATCTTGAATAAATGCCTTAAGCATTTCTTTTGTGGTAGGTCTAATGGTGAAGAACTCCCTCAGCTTTTTATTTGGGAAAGTCTTCATCTTCCTTCATTTCTGATGGACAGCTTTGCTGGGTGAAGTATTTTTTGTTTGCAGTTTCCTTCCTTCAGCACTTTGCATATATCATTCCATTCTCCCTTGGCCTACAAGGTCTCTGCTGATAAATCCACTGATAGCCTTACGGGATTACTTTGTAAGAGAAAAACATTTTTAAATTTTGCTCCTTTACAATTCTCTCTTTGTCTTTGATTTTAGACAAGCTTATTATAATTTGTCTTGAAGAAGATGATTTTCAATGAAATTTTGGGGTGTGACCTATTAGTTTTATGATCCTCGATGTCCTAGTCTTTGCACACGTATGGGAAGTTCTTAGCCACTATTTCTTTAAATAAGCTTTCTACTTGTTAAGCCCTGTCTTCTCCTTCTGGTACTCCAGTAATGTGTACAGTGTTTCTCATGTGGTGTCCCATAAAACCCATAGCCTTTTTCATACCTTTTCATTCTTTTTTATTCTTTTTGTTCCTTTTACTGGATAATTTCAAATGATCTGTCCTCAAGGTCAATGATGCCTTTTTTTCCCCTGATTGGTCTAGTCTACTGTTTAAACACTCTACTGAATTCTTCAGTTTAGTCATTTTATTTTTCAGCTCTAAAATTTGTTTTCTTTTTAAAAAAAATGTTTTCTCTTTCTTTATTGAACTTATTTTGTTCTTGTATCATTTTGCTGATATGGTTAAATTGTTAACTTGTGTTGTCTGAGCACCTTTAAAACAATTATTTTGAATTATTTGTCAGGCAATTTCTGTATCTCCATTTTTTGGGTCGTTACTGGAGATTTATTGTATTCCTTTGGTGGAATCATGTTTCCTCGATTCTTCATGGTATCTGTAGTTTTATGTATGTCTGCTCATTTGAAGAAGCAGTCACTTCTTCTAGACTTTATGGACTGACCTTGGTAACAGAAGACTTATCTATGGGTAGGGGCATGATGAAGTGTACTGTGACCCAGAGTCTAGTGGTGCAGGACATCAAGTGCAGGGGTGTCTGGTGGTACGAAGAGGGTGGGGTGGTTCATTGACTGAAGTCAGTGGGGTCCACAACATTGACAACTGCATGGTCTTTGACAAGCATTGTTGGGGGCCCACTAAAGCTGCGAGTGCTGTTGGAGTATCAGCACCATCTCCAGGTCCAGCAGGTAGGGATCAGAGCAAGCAGTGGTAGTGGCCAGAGCCAGTGATGTGTACACACTCAGCTTCAGAGGCTAGCTACAAGTGATAATGTAGTGGCAGGTGCTGGTTGCAAACATATAGTGGTGGCAGCCAACACACGCAGCAAGGGCCAGATCCAACTGCAGTTACACTGGCAGTTGTGGGGACCCTGCCTGCCAGCATGCACTACTATGGCTGTTGGGTCTCACATTGGAGCATGGCAGTGAAGGCCAGTGACAGGGGTTGAGCTGGGCAGGTGCGCAATTGGAGGGGCTAGTTGCACGTGAGTGCAGGGCTTGATCTGAGCCCACAAGCAACTGCAGGAACCCTGAATGTCATATGCTCTCCTGTGGCTGCACAGTCTCCCCTGGTCAGTTACACGACAGTGGAAGCAAGTGATGGTGTCAAGTTGATGGTGTGCAATCACCCTGCTGGAGGGACTAGCCCCAAGCAAAACCATTGTGGTGGGAGTCAGCTACATAAGTGTAGACTGGCATTTGCACTCATGTAGCCACAGAGGCCTGGGTTGGCTGTTAATGTGGTTCCTGGGCTCTAGAAGTGATGGGAGGGCAGAGAGAGTGAACAGGGGCTCAAATGGCTGGTGATAGTGAATGCAATAGGTGTGGGGTGAAAACCAGTAAAATCTGCAGGGGGTCCACGGTGGCTGCACTGGCCATTGGTTTCTTCAGTGCAAATGCTGCTGGGTTTGTCTACATAGCATGTCACTTGGAATGGAAATCACATCTGCTATATTGCTGCTACTGGTAGCCCCGGGTTTTCTTCCTTGTTCCTTGCTATCTCCATATATCTCACCTTTGCTGGTCTATGGGTGGAGTGAAACCAAAGTGGAACCTTCATGCAGTGTCCCAAAAGGCTGGAGAAACTGGCTGCTAATCCCACTCTTCTGTTCTCTGCTAGGGCAACTCTTTCTAGCTGTGGAGTTCCCTTTCAGTGCTGAACAATACTGGCTTGGAGGATGATGCATTCAAAATGAAATTCTTCCTTTTTTGTGTGGTTTTTCTCAAACATTTTCTTCCACTGTGTTAGTGAAATTTCTTAAGTGAACTCCATAGTTTTCAGAGAGCAGTATTTTTTTCATGGATAGCTATCTAATTGTTGATCTTTGTTGGGGGATGGAGTCTGGGATTTCCTGCTGTGCCATCTTGATGACTTCATTTCTGTCTTTGACTTTTGGCAACTTAGTTATAGAATGTGTCTCTGTATAGCCCTTTGTGAGTTCAATCTTTTAAGGTTTTTTGGGTCTCATAAATCGGGATGTCCATTTCTCTCCCCACTTTTAGAAAGCCTTCAACCATCTTTCCTTTAAATAGATTTTCTATCCCCTTCTTTTTCTGGGATTCCCATAATGTATTTTTTTTTTTTTGGAAGTCCCCATTATTTCTTTTTTTTAAAGAACTTTTATTGAGATACAGTTAACAGACAATAAACAGCATACATTTAGAGTGTACAACTTGGTATCCCAATCTCCCAATTCATCCCCCACCAACCCTCCCCGGTTTCCCTACTTGGTGTCCATGTGTTTGTTCTCTACATCTGTGTCTCTATTTCTGCCTTGCATTTCCTCTTTCATAGTTGTTAGCATTTGCCTTGTGTATTGAGGTGCTTCTATATTGGGTGCATATATAATTATAATTGTTATCTCCTCTTCTTGGATGGATCCCTTGATCTTTATGTAGTGTCCTTTCTTGTCTCTTGTAACATTTTTTTATTTTAAAGTCTACTTTATCTGATATGACTATTGCTACTCCAGCTTTCTTTTGATTTTCATTTGCATGGAATATCTTTTTCCATCCCCTCACTTTCAGTCTGTATGTGTCCCTAGGTCTGAAGTGGGTCTCTTGTAGACAGCATATACATGGGTCTTGTTTTTGTATCCATTCAGCCAGTCTGTGTCTTTTGGTTGGTGCATTTAATCCATTTACCATCAAGGTAATTACTGATATGTATGTTCCCATTACCATTTTCTTAATTGTTTTGTTTTTGTTTCTGTAGGTCCTTTTCTTATGTTTCCAGCATAGAGAAATTCCTTTAGCATTTGTTGTAGGGCTGGTTTGGTGATGCTGAATTCCCTTAGCTGTTGCTTGTCTGTAAAGCTTTTGATCTCCCCAGCAAATCTGAATGAGATCCTTGCTGGGTAGAGTATTCTTGGTTGTAGGTTCTTCCCTTTTATCACTTTATATATATCATGCGACTCCCTTCTGGCTTGCAGAGTTTCTGCTGAGAAATCAGCTGTTAACCTTATGGAAATTCCCTTGTATGTTATTTGTCATTTTTCCCTTGTTGCTTTTAATAATTTTTCTCTGTCTTTAATTTTTGTCAATTTGACTACTATATGTCTTGGCGTGTTTCTCCTTGGGTTTATCCTGCCTGGGACTCTCTGTGCTTCCTGGACTTGGGTAGCTACTTCCTTTCCCATGTTAGGGAAGTTTTCAACTATAATCTCTTCCAATATTTTCTCGGGTCCTTTCTCTCTCTCGTCTCCTTCTGGGACCCCTATAATGTGAACGTTGTCCCACGTTTAACATTGTCCCAGAGGTATCCTAGGCTGTCTTCAGTTCTTTTCATTCTTTTTTCCTTATTTTTTTCTGCATCAGTGATTATCACCATTCTGTCTTCGAGGTCCCTTATTCGTCCTTCTACCTCAGGTAATCTGCTGTTGGTTCCTTCTAGTGTATTGTTCATTTCAGTTATTGTGTTGCATATCTCTGTTTGTTTGCTCCTTAATTCTTCTAGGTCATTGGTAAACTTTTCGATCTTTGCATCCAGTCTTTTCTCAAAGTCCTGAATCATCTTCACCATCATTATTCTGAATTCTTTTTCTGCAAGGGTGCCTATCTCCTCTTCATTTAGTTGTTTTTCTGGGGTTTTACCCTGTCCCTTCATCTGATACAAAGTCCTCTGCTTTTTCATTTTCTCTATCTTTCTGTGGCTGTGGTTTTCAGTTCCACAGACGAAATACTGCTCATACTGCTTGATACTGCTGTCTGCCCTCTTCCATAACGTGTATATTGTTATCTTGATATTCCATAAATTGTCGGCTTCCTTCTCTAATTTTTTTTTTCCTTTTGTCTCTCTGGGTAATTTCAAGTGATCTATTTTCAAGTTCATGGATTCTTTCTTCTGCTTGATCAAGACTGCTCTTGAAGCTCTCTATTAACTTTTTCATTTTGTTGTATTTTTCAGGTCTAGGATTTCTTTTTTTTTTTTTTAAGGGTTTCTATTTCTTTGATGAACTTATTGTGTCCATGAATTGTTTTCCTAATTTCATTTAGCTGTCTGTTTTTGTAGTTCACTGAACTTCTTTAAGAGGATTATTCTTAATTCTCTGTCACACAGTTCACAGTTTTCCACTTTTTTAGGGTCAGTTATTGGAGCTTTAATTTGTTTCCTTTAGTGGTGTCATGTTTGCCTGATTCTTCATGATCTTTGATTCTTTGCATTTATATCTGCACATTTAATGAAGCAGTCTCCTCTTCCAGACTTTATGGGTTTGCTTCACAGAGAAAATATCTTCACCAGCAAGTTCAGGTTGGGGTACTAGACAGGATTGCTTGTTGCATCCATAGGTAGGCAGGGTTTTCTATCAGGTCCTCTAGCTGGGCAAGGCCACAGCTCATGCTCTGAGGTTATAGGGGTAGGAGAGCCACCTGCCAGGCTCCCAGCTGGGTGGACCTGCTTACTGGGCTCCATTTTCAAGTGAGACTACTGTATAGATTCCCTGGTTGGGTGGGGCTGCTGGCTGAGCTACACAGTCAGGTAGGGCCACTAGCTGGGCTCTGCAATCACTTCTGAGTAGCTAATGTTGCAGGCCATGTTTCTGAAACTGTCAGGGCAGTGCCATTGGTTGGAATTTGCAATTGGGCAGAGCTGCAAGCTGGGCTCAGAAATTGCTCTTATTCTAGTGGGGTCTCAAGCTGTGCTCCCCATTTGGATGTGCCACTGGCTAGACTCTGTTTAGGCAAAGCAGCAGGCAGTAAGATGAGGATTTAGGCTGTTGGTCTTCTTATGAAAGGGATTGAAATCAGAAACAACCTAAGTCACCATCTTGATACTGTCATCACATGCAAGTATGTGTTGAAAACAATAATGAAGTTCTGATTTGAAGAACTTCTCTTCACAGTTAGATAGTCAGTCTGGATTCCAAAAGAGAGGACATTATTCAGAAAGTAGAAAAATCCAGATTTGGATTTGAGGTAGCTTCCTGAAACTGAGCTAGACAGTTCCCATCCCAACTTACGTTGCTTTGCTATGTGTGAAGATGAGCTTCTTAAATCATGGCTCTCCTTACCCACTCCGAACTAGAGATATTGGCAACCTCTAACTCTTGACAATTACAAGGATGTGGCCTGGGAAATGATGGATGGTGATAGCAAAATTTTTTGATCAAATTTTATTGGTGTTGCTATCATCAGTGATACCCTCAAAGTTATTCTTCTTCTTAGTGCATATTATTTTCCATTGGGAACTAGAAGTATTTGTCTAACCCACATGTACCCCTTGCGTTTCACCATTCTTAATTCACGCTTAATTCCACATAACAATCCTCAGAATCAAAGTAGAAAAAAGGAGCAATGCGCATGCTCTTTCTGCCCACTCCTATCTCAGTTGCAAACACTATAGTGAGATACTTATGTGGTTGGGGGCAGGAGTGGGCATGTGAAGCTACTTAAAGCAAAAATCTGGACTCGCACATTAAGTGTTTGTAAGATCTCAGCAGATGTTTTCTTTAAGACCAAAAGGGGCTATGCTTTCTTTTGTTTCCATGAAAGCAGGCAAATTATAGTATACATATCCCTTATCTCTAGTTATCTTGATAAGAATATGCAACTTTCTATAAATGTAATGTTCTATATATATATTACTTATTTAATCACATTTGTTGTTATTCAAATAGTCTATAATCTAATTTTTGAATGTTCTTGATGTGTCCACTTCTAAAATTGATGCATCAAAGACCCCATTACAATGGTGAATTATCCAGTTTTATGTAAAATTTCTAGAGGTTTTGTTTCACATATTTTAAAATCATGTTGTTAGGTAGGTAAAGTTTGGCGATTGGCCTATCTTCCTGCTAAGCAGTTTTATCATTATAAAACAAACCTATTTCTACCATTTAACGCTCTTTTTACAATGAATTCCATTTTGCCTAAAATTATTAAATCTACCTAGTATATATTTTTACATCCTCATTTTTCCTAGCCTATGTCATTTTGTTTTAGATCTATATCTTATAAACATCAAAGTGCTGGGGTTTTGGCTGTTTATTGGAGTATAATTGCTTTACACTGGTGTGCCAGTTTCTGCTGTACAACAAAGTAAATCAGCTGTATTTATACACATATTCCCATATCCCCTTGCTCACATGACTTCTTCCCACCCTCCCTATCCTACCCCTCTAAGTCATCACAAAACCTGGAGTTGATCTCCCTGTGTTATGCAACAGTTTCCCACTAGCTATCTATTTTACATTTGGTAGTGTATATATGTCAATGCTACTATCTCACTTCATCACATCTTCCCCTTCACCCCCCACCCTGTGTCCTCAAGTCCCTTCTCTACATCTGCATCTTTATTCTTGCCCTGTCACTTGGGTCATCAATGCTAATTTTTAGATTCCATATATGTCAGTTAGCAAATGGTATTTGTTTTTCTCTTTCTGGCTTACTTCACTTTGTATGACAGACTCTAGGTCCATCCACCTCACAACAAATAACTCAATTTCATTCCTTTATATGGCTGAGTAATATGCCATTGTATATATGTGCCACATCTTCTTTATCCATTCGTCTGTTGATGGGCATTTAGGTTGCTTCCACATCTTGGCTATTATAAATAGTGCTGTAATGAACATTGTGGTACATGTTTCTCTTTGGATTATGGTTTTCTCTGGGTATATGCCCAGTAGTGGGATTGCTTGGTCATATGGTAATTCTATTTTTAGTCATTTAAGGAACCTCCATACTCTTTTCCATAATGGCTGTATCAATTTACATTCCCACCAACAGTGCAGGAGGGTTCCCTTTTCTCCGCATCCTCTCCAGCATGTATTGTTTCCAGATTTTTGATGACGGCCATTCTGACTGGTGTGAGGTGATACCTCATAGTGGCTTTGACTTCACTTCTCTAATGATTAGTGATATTGAGCATCTTTTCATGTGTTTGTTAGCCATCTAACACCTAGCATGTCTTCTTTGGGGAAATGTCTATTTAGGTCTTCTACCCATTTGTGGATTGGGTTATTTGCTTTTTTGATACTGAGCTGCATGAGCTGCTTGTATATGTTGGAGATAAACCCTCTGTCACTTGCTTCGTTGGCAAATATTTTCTCCCATTCTGAGGACTGTCTTCTTGTGTTGTTTATGCTTTCCTTTGCTGTACAAAAGCTTTTAAGTTTCATTCGGTCCCATTTGTTTATTCTTGATTTTATTTCCATGATTCTAGGAGGTGGGTCAAAAAGGATCTTGCTTTGATGTATGTCATAGAGTGTTCTGCCTATGTTTTCCTCTGAGAGTTTTATAGTGTCTGGCCTTACATTTAGCTCTTTAATCCATTTGGAGTTTCTTTTTGTGTATGGTGTTAGGAAGTGTTCTAACTTCATTCTTTACATGTAGCTGTCCAGTTTTCCCAGCACCACTTATTGAAGAGGCTGTCTTTTCTCCATTGTATATTCTTCCCTCCTTTGTCAAAGATAAGGTGCCCAAATGTGCGTGGGTTTATCTCTGGGCTCTCTATTCTGTGTCATTGATCTGTATTTCTGTTTTTGTGCCAGTGCCATAATGTCTTGATCACTGTAGCCTTGTAGTACACTCTGAAGTCAGGGAGCCTGATTCCCACAGCTTCATCTATAGGTTGCTTTGGGTAGCATAGTCATTTTCACAATATTGATTCTTCCAATCCAAGAACACGGTATGTCTCTCCATCTGTTTGTATCGTCTTTGATTTCTTTCATCAGTTTCTTATATCTTTCTGCATACAGGTATTTTGCCTCCTTAGGCAGGTTTATTCCTAGGTATTTTATTTTTTGTGTGTACTGGTAAATGGGAGTGTTTCCTTAATTTCTCTTTCTGATTTTTCATTGTTAGTGTACAGGAATGCAAGAGATTTCTGTGCACTAATTTCGTATCCTGCTACTTTACTAAATTCATTGATTAGTGCTAGCAGTTTTTTTGGCAGCAACTTTTGGGTTTTCTATGTATAATATCATGTTATCTGCAAAGGGTGACAATTTTACTTTTTCTTTTCCAGTTTGGATTCCTTTTATTTCTTTTACTTCTCTGATTGCTGTACCTAACACTTCCAAAACTATGTTGAATAATAGTGTTAAGAGTGGGCACCCTTGTCTTGTTCCTGTTTTTAGAGGGAATGCTTTCAGTTTTTCCCCATTTAGAATGATATTGGGTGTTGGTTTGTCATTTATGGCTTTTATCATGTTGAGGTAATTTCCTTCTATGCCCACCTTCTGGAGAGTTTTTTTTTTTTTTTTTATCATAGGTAGATGTTGAATTTTGTCAAAAACTTAAAAAAAAACAAATTTTATTGGAGTATATTGAATTTACACTTGTGTTAGTTTCAGGTGTACAACAAAGTGAATTAGTTATACACATATTCACACTAAAAAAATTTCATTCTTTCTATGGTTGCATAGTATTCTATTTTGTATATATATATACATCTTATTTATCCATTCATCCTTTTTTTTAAGCTGTTTATTGGAATATAATTGCTTTACACATTTGTGCCAGTTTTTGCTGTACAGCAAAGTGCATCAGCTGTATTTATACATAGGTCCCCAAAGCCCCTCCCTCCCATGACTCCCAACCACCTTCCCTATCCCAGTCTTCTAAGTCATCGCCCATCATCGAGTTCATCTCCCTATGTTATGCAACACCGTCCCACTAGCTATCTATTTTACATTTGGTAGTGTATATATGTCAATGCTAGTCTCTCACTTCATCCCACCTTCCCTTTAGCCCCCTCCATCCTATGACCTCAAGTCCCTTCTCTACATCTGCATCTTTATTCTTGCTCTGTCACTGGGTTCATCCATACCACTTTTTAGATTCCATATATATGAGTCAGCGTACAGTATTTGTTTTTCTTTTTCTGGATTACTTAGCTCTCTATGCAGTCTCTAGGTCCATCCACCTCACTACAAATCACTCAGTTTCGTTCCTTTTTGTGGCTTTTTTTCCATCTATTAAGATTATCACATGATTTTTATCCTTTAATTTGTTAATGTGACATATCACATTGATTAATTTGCATATATTGAAGAATCCTTGCATTCCAGGAATAAACCACACTTGATCATGGTGTGTGATCTTTTTAATGTGCTGTTGGTTTCTGTTTGCTAAGATTTTGTTGAGGATTTTTGCAACTATACTCATCAGTGATATTGGCTGGTAATTTTCTTTTTTTGTGACCTGTCTGGTTTTGGTATCAGGGTGATTGTGCCCTCGTAGGATGAGTTTGGGAGTGTTTCTCCTTCTGCTCTATTTTGGAAGAGTTTGAGAAGGATAGGTGTTAGCTCTTCTTGAAATGTTTGATAGAATTCTTCTGTGAGGCCATCTGGCCCTGGGCTTTTGTTTGTTGGGAGATTTTTAATTTCAGTGCTTGAGATTGGTATGTTCAAATTTTATATTTCTTCCTGGTTCAGTCTTGGAAGTTTGTATTTTTCTAAGAATTTATCTATTTCTTCCAGATTATCCAATTCATTGGTATATAGTTGCTTGTAGTTGTCTTACATGATCTTTTCTATTTGTGTGGTGTCAGTTGTTACTTCTTTTTCATTTCTAATTCTGTTGATTTGCATCTTCTCCCTTTTTTCCTGATTAGTGTGTCTAATGGTTTATCAATTTTGTTTATCTTCTCAAGGAACCAGCTTTTACTTTTATTGATCTTTGCTATTGCTTCCTTTATTTCCTTTTTGTTTATTTCTGATCTGATCTTTATGATTTCTTTCTTTCTGCTCACTTTACGATTCTTTAGTTCTCTTTCTCTAATTGTTTTAGGTGTAAAGTTAGGTTGTTTATTTTCACTTTTTCTTGTTATTTGAGGAAGGATTGTATTGCTATAAACTTCTCTCTTAGAACTGCTTTTGCAGCATCCCATAGGTTTTGGGTCTTTGTGTTTTCATTGTCATTTGTTTCTAGGTATATTTTTATTTCCTCTTCGATTTCTTTAATGCTTTCTTGGTTCTTTAATAGAGTATTGTTTAGCCTCCATGTGTTTGTATGTTTTACAGTTTTTTTTCATGTAATTGATATCTAGTCTCATGCATAGTGGTCGGAGAAGACGCTTGGTATGATTTCAATTTTCTTGAATTTATTGAGGCTTGATTTATGGCCCAAGATGTGATCTATCCTAAAGAATGTTCTGTGTGCACTTGAGAAGAAAGTGTATTCTGTAGTTTTTGATGGAATGTCCTATAAATATCAATTAAGTCGAGATGGTCTAATGTGTCATTTAAAGCTTGGGTGTCCTTATTTGTTTTCTGCTTGGATGATATGTCTTTTGGTGCAAATGGGGTGTTAATGTCTCCCACCAATTTTGTGTTACTGTTGATTTCCTCTTTTATGGCTGTTAGCATTTGCCTTATGTATTGAGATGCTCCTATGTTGGATACATAGATATTTACAATTGTTATATCTTCTTCTTGGATTGATCCCTTGACCATTATGTTGTCTTATTCCTTGTTTTGTGTAACAATCTTTACTTTGAAGTCTAATTTGTCTGATATGTGTATTGCTACTCCAGCTTTTTTTGACTTCCATTTGCATGGACTATCTTTTCCATCCCCTTCCTTTAAGTCTGTATGTGTCCCTAGGTCTGAAGTAGGTTTCTTATAAACAACATATATAAGGGTCTTGTTTCTGTATCCATTCAGCCAGTCTGAGTCTTTTGGTTGGAACATTTAATCCATTTACATTTAAGGTGATTATTGACATATATGTTCCTATTATCATTTTCTTAACTGTTTTGGGTTTGTTTTTGTAGGTGTTTTCCTTCTCTTGTGTTTTCAACTTAGAAAATTTCCTTAAGAAATTGTTGTAAGGCTGGTTTGGTGGTGCTGAATTCTCTTAACTTTTGCTTGTCTGTAAAGCTTTTGATTTCTCCATCGAATCTGAATGAGATGTTTGGTGGGTAGAGTATTCTAGGCTGTAGGCTTTTCTCTTTCCAGACTTTAACTATCTCCTGCCACTACCTTCTGGTCTGCAGAGTTTCTGCAGAAAGATCAGGTGTTATCCTTGTGACCTTTCCCTTATATGTTATTTGTTGCTTTTCTCTTGCTACTTTTAATTTTTTTCTTTGTGTTTTATTTTCATTAGTTTGTTTAAAATGTGTCTTGGTGTGTTTCTCCTTGGCTTTATTCTGTGTGGGAGTCTCTGTGCTTCTTGGACTTGATCATTTCCTTACCCATGTTGGGGCAGTTTTTGACTACAATCTCTTCAAATATTTTCTCAGACTCTTTCTTTTCTCCTTTTTCTTCTGGGATGCCTATGATTCGAATGTTGGTGCTCTTAATGTTGTCCCTGTGGTCTCTGAGACTGTCTTCAATTCTTTTTATTCTTTTTTTCCCCTGCTCTGTGGCAGTGTTTTCCACCATTTTACGTTTCAACTGACTTACTCGTTCTTCTGCCTCAGTTATTCTGCTGCTGATTCCATCTAGATTTTTTTTTTTTAGATTATTTTTAATTTCAGTTATTTTGTTGTTCATTACTGTTTGTTTGCTCTTTAGTTCTTGTAGGTCCTTATTAAGTGTTTCTTGTATTTTCGCTATTTTGTTTTCAAATTTTTGGATCATCTTTACTATCATTACTCTGAATTCTTTTTCAGGCAATTTGCTTTTTTCTTCTTCATTTCTTTGGTCCTGTTGATTTTTGTCTTCCTCCTTTGCCTGCAAGGTGTTTCTTGGTTTTCTCTTTTTGTCTAATTTACAGTATTTGTTGTCTCCTTTCCCTATATTGCTTAGTAGTAATTCCTCTTGTTTCTGTTCTCTGCCCCTTGTAGTCCAGTGTCTTGAGTAGGCTTCCTGATGGGAGGGTCTGGTGCCTGCTTTCTGGTTTGTGAGTCTGAGTCTTTTTCCTCTGATGTGAAGGGCTATGTCATGTGGTGTTTTTTAGGGTATCTGTGAGCTTAATATGGCATTAAAAAGTTTGTGTGCTGATGGGTGAGTTTTTGTTCCTTTCTTCTTTGTAGTTTGGTGTGAGGTATCCAGCATTGACAGTTGCAGACAGTCAGGTGAAGCTGGGTCTTAGATGCTGATAGAGGCCCCCATGAGGGTTCTCTGTAATTAATATTCTCTGTGGCTTAGGACTCTCTAGTGGTCTAGCATCCTGGACTCACTGCTCCTTTCCCAGAGCATCAGTCCAGACTCCTTATGTCAGTTATCCCAGCAATAAAGAGTATTAAAAAAGACTATGCAAGCCCCAGTGTAATGGTAAAGTTGAAGTGAAAGAAACAAATACTTAATCAAGGAAACACGTACACACATAAGAAAAAAAAACAGAACCCAATAAAACATAAAGCACTAGAACAACCAGACAGAAGAACACCAGAACACAATCAGACAATAAGAGAAGAGCAACAAAAATTCAAAACCAAAAAACCCCCCATAATCTAAGCAGTGTGCCAACTAAACTCTGATGCAAAGAGACAAACTGACAAGCAGGGTAAAAACAAAAGCAAAAACAAACAAACAAAAATTACCAGAGAAATTGTGAAAATGAGAACCAAAAATAACAGGGACTGAATAGAAACAAGGAGCAAATATAACAAAGAGCAAGAGAACAACAAGATACCCTGAAGATCCCCCAAATGAAATCAATGATAATTAGAGTTAAGATAAAGACAAAACCTAAAAACAAAACCCAATGCAGTGTGTCATCTGAAAAATAGGAAGGAAACAGAGCAGATCAATAATATTCTTTAAAAGTATAATGAGATAAAATAAAATAAAATAAAAAGGGATAAAATACAAAGCAACAGAAAAGCATAGTATAACTGGAAATATAAAAAGAAAAAGAAAAACATAAAATGGAAATGTATTAAAGTTAAAGAAGAAAAGAAGATGGGGAGATAATGTCAGCTCTACAGAAAAGATAGCTAGAAATAGAAATATATAAAAAGGATAAAAATAAAGTAAAAAATAGAATAAAAAACTATGTTTCAAATCGTGAAGATCCCTTAGAACTTGGGTTGTAATTAAATAAAAAAAGAAAGCCAGAACTGACAACAGAATGGATCAAATCTATAGAATTAATAATAATAATTCTGTTTCCTTGGGGGGGTCTCAGCTGTAAGTGTCCTTGTACCTGCCTTTAGCTTTAGGCCACATTTGCCTCCCTGAAAGGCCCTCCTCTGCCTCTGGGTTGGACTCTGGACCTTCTGTGGGTCCTATGGGGTCCACTTAGGCTCTGATCTGGCCCAATTCCTGTGTGTGCTTGCTTCCAAAGACCACAGCTGCGAGAGCTAGACCTTTTTTGTTTGTGGGAACTTTCATTATCTACCCAGATATTCCAGAGACATAGGGTCTACCTAGCTGATCATGGGGTTTTAGTCTGCAGCTTATGTATCTAATGGAAAGATTTTAGAAACTTTTCCTTAGTCCCCCATTCCATGGCATTCAGTTTTGGCTTTGCCCCCGCTTCTGCATGTGGTCCAACCACCATAGTCTGGTCTGGAGCTCTTGGGTCAGTCTCAGTAAGGGTTTCCTTTATTGTTCACCTGCAGATGCAGGTGCATGGGGAGAGAGAGGCTTTGATAGTGGCTCCTCTCCCTGCGTGTGATAATGATTGTTTTAATTCACATTTAGATGACTACTAGTGAGACTGAGCATTAAAAATATTTGAGTGTTATCTTTTTTGTCCATTTTTTCTCTAGAGTTTAGATAGATTGTATTGTTGCTCAAAATACTTGCTGTTCTTCCCTATGGGGCCCCTCCCTAGAATTAGCTTTGCTCCTGCCCCACAAATAATGAGCTTGGCTGTGTGACTAACCTTGGCCAATAGAATGCAAGTGGAAATGACATATGTCACTTGGAAGAAAGATTTAAGGGACTTTGTATAGTCTACCAGTTTTCCTCTACTACAAGATCAGCAGTGTCTTAGATAGGGGCTGCTTCTCTTTCCATCTGGATTTTGGAGTGAAGATGAGGAGAGCCACAGCTGACCTTAGAAGGATGGGAAGGCTGAGCAAGAAGTAAATCGTTGTTGTTGTAAACTACTGAAATTTTGAGGGTTTTTTTATCCTAGTATAACAGCGTAAGCTAACTCTTCACCAATTTTTTCATTAATTGGCAAAAGACCTTCTGACACTAGATATATCCTTCTTTGCCTATTGTCTATATTACAGATTATTTCCAGTGTTGTACATGTATTTTAATCTTATTTATTCTACTTTATTATCATCATTTACTATTAAGAAGCTTTATAATCTTATATACTCAAATCTGTGAATCATTTCCATTATAGTTATGGATATTAGGTAATACTTAGGAAAATATCTTCCTCCAAACCATAATTATATAAATATTTACCCATATTTACTTTTACAGCTCTGTAGCTTCATTTTAAACATTTAAAATATTTAACTATATAGATTTATTTCAGTGTAATAAATAAAGTTAAAAGCCAAAATAATTTATTTCAACTGGCTAGCTCATTGTTCCGATATCAAAAAGTTGTTAGCTCATATTTTACCTAATAATTTAAGATATTACTTGTATTATATACATATACAAAATTATATACACTTGAATCTATTTTAGACTTCTGTCTGTTCCAGTGTTTTGTCTGACTATTTCTGTACTTGTATCACTTTTTTCTTCCAGTTTTATTGAGATATAACTGACATATAGCACTGTATGTGTTTAAGGTATACAGCATAATGATTTGACTTATATCACAAAATAATTATCAACAGTAAGTTTAGTGAATATCCATTATCCCATATAGATACAAAATTAAAGAAATATAACATTTTTGTCCTTGTGATGAGAATGCTTAGAATTTGCTCTCTTAACAACTTTCATATATAATATGCAGCAATGTTAATTATATTTATCATTGTGTTTTAATTACTGTGTATTTATTTATGCTTTCATATTTGGGCTATCCCTCGTTTTTCAGAATCGAATTATTTTTAAATGTTTCTTTTTTGAAGATGAATATTAGAAACCTTTAATTTCATAAAAATAAAACCTTTTCTCTATTATCCCTCTGCTTAAAACAATAAGGACATTCATCTCCCTGATGCCTCCTGTGCCTTGTCACAGAAACGCCATTGGAGTACAATGGGAAGTGAGTTTTGAATTCTCAATAGTGCCATGTTTAGTTATAATGCCATCATGAGAATCCAACTCTCACTTCCAGAACACCCCAGAATGTACAGTGTTTTCCAAAAGATGAATGAACCTAAGGATACCCTGATTTCATCTAATTGTGGGGAAAGGACCAAGTGAGAGGGATAAGTGCTCCAGTCTTATTCCCACAAACCCAATTGAAGTTCCCATACATCATGACCCTGTAAACATATGAAAGCCAATGTCGAAAACTGGTGATGTGCTAGGCCAGTGGTTTGGATATTCTTATTATTCTTTAAATAAAATTCCATGTGGAAATTTAATACATAAAATTATAAACTGGGGCCTTCTGGTTAAAATGAGGACCTTCTTGAGTCACTTCCACTGGACTCCTAGCACTCCATGAAGCACAATTTAACAGTCACTGTTCAGCAGTTCTGACAGAGATCTTGATTCTGACCTGATTGTTTTGCACATTCCATCATTCCATCCCCTTGCTATAGGTTCTCATTTTCTCTGGTGAAGACTCCCTGCCCTTTAAAGATCTACCCTTCACTCCAGCCACTTAAATGGCTCAAGAGTAGGCAAACCATAACCAGTTTATTATTGATTACTGAGAGGGATGTCTGGTTCCCTTATGATCTTTGGTGAGTGACTTTGACAAAGGCTGGAAATCAGTGTCTAATATAAAGTCTCTTTCTCCTTTCTTCTCCTCTCCTCTCTTTTTCTTCCTCTTGTCATGGGGGTTTCCTTAATATCTTTCTTTTGGTGGCAGTATTGCTCCACTGAAATAAAAGCATTCTTCCCTCCCACCCTTTGCTTTTGAAAAACACCTACGATTGAAATAATCATGTTTTACTTGCAAAAGTGGCTTGCATCTGGGTCTGTTATTTGCATCTAAGGAGATTTCCTAGAACCAATCCCTAATAATTTTCTGCCCAGGCTTTCTTGATCATACAGGAAAGGAAGGTCAAGCAGATCCCACGATCTCTTCTCTGTTTCTTTCCTTCGTGTTTCTTTTTCTTTTCAATAACTTTTTCATGGCTATAAAACATACACATACTTATTGTAGAAAACTTGGAAAATACAGAAAAAATTAAAAAAGAAAATAAATATCAATAATCCCATAAACAAGAGAGAGAACTACTGCTGTCTGAAGCAAATCTCTACAGAGTGTTTTCTTTGTACAGATTTTAACATAATTATGATCATATGGTACATATAATCTAGTATTCTAATTTTTATCATTTATATATAAAAAGCATATTTCCATGCCCCTTTAATTTAAAACAATTTTTATTTATCATTCTTAATGACTGGAATAATCTGTTATATGAACATATCATATATTAATTATTGTTTCCTCTAAGGTGAAACATTTAAATTGCTTCTAAAACACCAGCACTATAAATAATACTTCTATCAAATGAATAAACTGGGTGCTTACTTATTCAAATGGGAAAATGCATCTTTGAGGAAATAAAGACCAAATGACAATAAGCTTCTACTTTTATTGGAGAATGGTAACATTTGAGGTATTTTTTCATACTGACTCCCCCCAAGTCACCTATTCAACAAAGAGAAATAATTCCTCCAGAATTTTTAAGAATCTAAAACACTTTAAAAATATCTGTTTGGGGCTTCCTAGGTGGCACAGTGGTTAAGAATCTGCCTGCCAATGCAGGGTACACGGGTTTGATCCCTGCTCCAGGGAGATCCCACATGTCACGGAGCAACTAAGCCCATGTGCCACAACTATTGAACCTGTGCTTTAGAGCCCATGAGCCACAGCTATTGGGCCCATGTGCTGCAACTACTGAAGCCCACATGCCTAGACCCCGTGCTCTGCAACAAGAGAAGCCATGGCAGTGAGGAGCCTGCCCACCACAACGAAGAGTAACTCCCACTCACCGCAACTTAAGAAAGCCCATGCATAGCAAAAAAAAAAAGACCCAATACAGCCAATAAAATAAATAAATAAATAAAGTTATATAAAAAAATCTCTCTAATTATGGTCTACTCTGAAACAAACAAGCTGTAAATCATTGAAATGGATGTTCTCAAACCTATAATTGGATCAAGCCACCCCAAAAGAGCTTAAATCCATGAAACCGGCATCCTTGCACATATTCTTAAAGGAAGCTGCTCTTCTAACCAAGGAAAACTATCCTCCTGTACCCAGGAATTTTGGGAGATGAAGGCAACCTTTAGGGTTTGAGATATTAACTGACAGGTGTATGGCACAGCTAATTAGACAGTTCAGAGGCTTCTAGAAGTGAGAAAAAGCTGAAACAATGGCCTTCACATCTCAGCATTAATGCAGAGGGAAGAAGAGAAGCAAAGAGGGAGCATTTGAAACAGTTGCCAGTGTCCAGTGAACATCAAGCTGGGTTCACAGTGGATGGGGTATCTTCTTATTGATTCAATATTTACCTGAGATATTCAGTGAGGACAGCCAACCACAGAAAGGACCTGTGGAGTATGGATTACTCAATGAAAAATAATTGAGGCCTCTATCAGAGTCCAAGACCTAGCTTCACTTGAGTGTCTGCAACTGCCAGTGCTGGATACCTCAAACCAAAATAAAAACAAGACAGCAACAAAAAACCACCCATCAGTACACAGACTACCTAAAGCCAAACTAAGCTCACACATACCCTGAAACATGCCACCTGACACAGATCTGCTCATCAGAGAGTCAAAACTCAGATCCACACACCAGAAAGCAGCCACCAGACCCTCCCATCAGGAGGCCTATCCAAGACACTGGATCAATCCCACCACAGGGTGTAGAGAACAGAAACAAGAGGAATTAATACTAGGCAGCATAGGTAAAGGAGACAGCAAATACTAAACAGCAGACAAAATTAGAAAACAAAGAAACACGTTGCAGTCAAATAAGCAAGATGAAAACTCACTAGACCAAATAAATGAAGAAATATGCAAATTGCCTGAAACAGAATTCAGATAAATGATAGTAAAGATGATCCAAAATCTCAAAAACAAAATAGAGAAAATACAAGAAATGCTTAATAAGGACCTAGAAGAACTAAAGAGCAAGCAAACAGTAATGAACAACATGATAACTGAAATTAAAAATAATCTAGATGGAATCAACAGCAGCATAACTGAGGCAGAAGAACAAGTAAATGAGCTGGAAGATAGAATGGTGGAAATAACTGCCACAGAGCAGGAAAAAGAAAAAAGAATAAAAAGAATTGAAGACAGTCTCAGAGACCACAGGGACAACATTAAGAGCACCAACATTCGAACCATAGGCATCCCAGAAGAAGAAGAAGAAAAAAAAATGGGTCTGAGAAAATAGTTGAAGAGATTATAGTCAAAAACTGCCCCAACATGGGTAAGGAAATAGTCAATCAAGTCCAAGAAGCACAAAGAGTCCCATAGAGAATAAACCCAACGAGAAACACACCAAGGTACATCTTAATCAAACTAATGAAAATAAAACACAAAGAAAAAAAAATTGAAATCAGCAAGAGAAAAACAACAAATAACATATAAGGGAAAATCCATAAGGACAACAGCTGATCTTTCTGCAGAAATTCTGCAGGCCAGAAGGTAGTGGCAGGAGATAGTTAAAGTCTGGAAAGAGAAAAGCCTACAGCCTAGAATACTCTACCCACCAAACATCTCATTCAGATTCGATGGAGAAATCAAAAGCTTTACAGACAAGCAAAAGTTAAGAGAATTCAGCACCACCAAACCAGCCTTGCAACAAGTGCTAAAGGAATGTCCATAGGCAGGAAACACAAGAGAAGGGAAATACCTACAAAAACAAACCCCCCAAAATTAAGAAAATGATAATAGGAACATACATGTCAATAATCACCTTAAATGTAAATGGATTAAATGTTCCAACCAAAAGACTCAGACTGGCTGAATGGATACAGAAACAAGACCCTTATATATGTTGTCTACAAGAAACCTACTTCAGACCTAGGGACACATACAGACTTAAAGGAAGGGGATGGAAAAGATAGTCCATGCAAATGGAAGTCAAAAAAAAAGCTGGAGTAGCAATACACATATCAGACAAATTAGACTTCAAAGTAGACTATTACAAGAGACAAGGAATAAGACTACATAATGGTCAAGGGATCAATCCAAGAAGAAGATATAACAATTGTAAATATCTATGCATCCAACATAGGAGCACCTCAATACATAAGGCAAATGCTAACAGCCATAAAAGGGGGTATTGAAAGAAACACAATAATAGTAGGAGACTTTAACACCCCCTTTACACCACATGCACAGATCATCCAAACAGAAAATAAAAAAGGACACCCAAGCTTTAAATGACACATTAGACCATGTCGACTTAATTGATATTTATAGGACAGTCCATCCAAAGACTACAGAATACACTTTCTTCTCAAGTGCACACAGAACATTTTCCAGGATAGATCACATCTTGGGCCACAAAGGAAGCCTTGGTAAATTCAAGAAAATTGAAATAATACCAAGCATCTTTTCTGACCACCATGCCATGAGACTAGATATCAATTATGTGAAAAAAACTGTAAAACATACAAACACATGGAGGCTACACAACACACTATTAAAGAACCAAGAAATCACTGAGGAAATCAAAGAGGAAATTAAAAAACACCTGGAAAAAAATGACAATGGGAACATGACAATCCAAAGCCTATGGGATGCAGCAAAATCAGTTCTAAGAGGGAAGTTTATGGCAATACAATCCAATGCCTCAAGAAACAAGAAAAGGCTCGAATAAACAACCTAAACTTACACCTAAAACGATTAGAGAAAGAAGAACAAAAGAACCCTAAAGTGAGCAGAAGGAAAGAAATCATAAAGTTCAGATCAGAAATAAATGAAAAAGAAAGGAAGGAAACAATAGCAAAGATCAATAAAACTAAAAGCTGGTTCCTTGAGAAGATAAACAAAATTGATAAACCGTTAGACAGACTCATCAGGGAAAAAAGGGAGAAGATGCAAATCAACAACATTAGAGATGAAAAAAGTGAAGTAACAACCAACACTGCAGAAATACAAAAGATCATGAGAGACTACTACAAGCAAATATATACCAATAAATTGGATAATCTGGAAGAAATAGGTAAATTCTTAGAAAAATACAAACTTCCAAGACTCAACCAGGAAGAAAGAGAAAATATATACAGACCAATCTCAGGCACTGAAATTATAAATCTCCCAACAAACAAAAGCCCAGGGCCCGATGGATTCACAGGCGAATTCTATCAAACATTTCGAGAAGAGCTAACACCTATTCTTCTCAAACTCTTCCAAAATATAGCAGAAGGAGGAACACTCCCAAACGCATTCTACAAGACCCCCATCACCCTGATACCAAAACCAGACAAAGAAGTCACAAAAAAGAAAATTACAGGCCACTGTCACTGACAAATATCGATAAAAAAATCCTCAACAAAATCTTAGCAAACAGAATCCAACAGCACATTAAAAAGATCATACACCATGATCAAGTGGGGTTTACCCCTGGAATGCAAGGATTCCTCAAAGTATGCAAATCAATCAATGTGATACAGCGTATTAACAAATTGAAGCATAAAACCATATGATAATTTCATTAGATGCAGAAAAACTTTTGATAAAGTTCAACATCCATTTATGATAAACACTCACCAAAACATGGGCATAGAAGGAAATTACCTCAGCATAATAAAAGCCATATATGACAAACCAGCAGCCAACATCATTCTAAATTGTGAGAAACTGTAAGCATTCCCTCTAAACACAGGAAAAAGACAGGGTGCTCACTGTCACCAGTATTATTCAATACAGTTTTGGAAGTTTTAGGCACAACAATCAGAGAAGAGAAAGAAATGAAAACAATCCAAATTGGAAAAGAAGAAGTAAAATTGTCACTCTTTACAGGTGACATGATATTATACATAGAAAACCCTAAAGTTTCTACCACAAAATTGCTAGCACTAATTGATGAATTTAGTAAAGTAGCAGGATACGAAATTAATGCACAGAAATCTCTTGCATTCCTGTACACTAACAATGAAAAATCAGAAAGAGAAATTAAGGAGACACTCCCATTTACCAGTACACACAAAAAATAAAATATCTAGGAATAAACCTGCCTAAGGAGGCAAAAGACCTGTATGCAGAAAACTATGAGACACTCATGAGAGGAATCAAAGATGATATTAACAGATGGAGGGACATACCATGTTCTTGGATTAGAAGAATCAACATTGTGAACATCAACATCACTATGCTACCCAAAGCAACCTATAGATTCAATGTAATCCCTTTCAAATTACCAACGGCATTTTTCACACAACTAGAACAAGAAATTTTACGATTTGTATGGAAACACAGAAGATCACGAATACCCAAAGCAATCCTGAGAAGGAAAAACAGAGCTGGAGGAACCAGGTTCCCTGACTTCCAGGTATATTACAAGACTACAGTGATTAAGACAGTACATTATTGGCACAAAAAATGAAATATAGATCAATGGAACACAATAGAGAGCCCAGAGATAAACCCACACACATTTGGGCACCTTATCTTTGACAAAGGAGGGAAGAATATACAGTGGAGAAAAGATTGCCTCTTCAATAAGTGGTGCTGGGAAAATTGGATAGCTACATATAAAAGAATGAAATTAGAACACTTCCTAACACCATACACAAAAATAAACTCCAAATGGATTAAAGAGCTAAATGTAAGGCCAGACACTATAAAACTCTCAGAGGAAAACATAGGCAGCACACTCTATGACATAAATCAAAATAAGATCCTTTGTGACCCACCTCCTAGAATAATGGAAATAAAATCAAAGATAAACAAATGGGACTGAATGAAACTTAAAACCTTTTACACAGCAAAGGAAAGCATAAACAAGACAAGAAGATAGCCCTCAGAATGGGAGAAAATATTTGCCAATGAAGCAAATGACAAAGGATTAATCTCCAAAATATACAAACAGCTCATACAGCTCAATATCAAGAAAGTAAACAACCCAATCCAAAAGTGGGCAGAAGACTTAAATAGACAGTTCTCCAAAGAAGACATGCAGATGGCTAACATGTACATGAAAAGATGCTCAGCATCACTAATAATTAGAGAAATGCAAGTCAAAGCCACAATGAGGTATCACCTCACATCAGACAGAATGGCCATCATCAGAACATCTAGAAACAATAAATTCTGGAGAGGGTCAAAGAAAGGGGAACCCTCCTGCACTGTTGGTGGGAATGTAAATTGGTACAGCCACTATGGAAAAGAGTATGGAGGTTCCTTAAATGACCAGAAATAGAATTACCATATGGCCAAGCAATCCCACTCCTGGGCATATACCCAGAGAAAACCATAATCCAAAAAAAAACATGTACCACAATGTTCATTGTAGCACTATTTACAATTGCCTGGACATGGAAGCAACCTAAATGCCCATCAACAGATGAATGGCTAAGAAGATGCAAGCACATATACACAATGGATTATTACTCAGCCATAAAAAGGAATGAAATTGTGTTATTTGCAGTGAGGTGGATGCACCTGTCATACAGAGTGAAGTAAGCCAGAAAGAGAAAAACAAATACCATATACTAATGCATATATGTGAAATCTAAAAAAAAAATGGTACTGATGAACCCAGTGACAGGGCAAGAATAAAGATGCAGATGCAGAGAATGGACTTGGGTACATGCTGGGGTGGAGCGGAAGCTGGGATGCAGTGAGAGAGTAGCATTGACATATATATATATATATACACTACCAAATATAAAACAGATAGCTAGTGGGAAGCTGCTGCATAATACAGGGTGATCAACTCCATGATTGGTGATGACTTAGAGGGGTGGGATTGGGAGTGTGGGAAGGAGTCGTGGGAGAGAGGGGATATGGGGATATATGTATAAATACAGTTGATTCACTTTATTGTACATCAGAAACTGGCATAACAGTGTAAAGCAATTATACTCCAACAAAGATCTAAAAAAAAAACAAGTTCAATCTACTATATACGAGCTGAGGGGTTTTTGTTTGTTTTGGTTTTTTCATGATTTAATTTTTTTATGTATGCAAATTACTAAGCACACTGCCTCCATCACTGCTATGTATTAAGGATCCACTTAGTGTTCTATCACTCTTTTACAACTAGTACTCACATTTCCACCTACTACACCATACTCAAACATGCATCCTAGACAGAGATGGAGAAGCAATAGATAGTAGAGGAAATATAGGATTCCTATTATTGCCATAACCAATTGCAATACCAGGTACAATAAAAAATATATAACCCAGAAGAGTAGTCATGGGACCCCAGGTATCACCTAAATAGTGACCCAGAGTGCTTCAGAACATTCCAAAATGCAAATAAGTACAAAGTAACTTCAGTCCCTGGTTCCCTTCTCAGTTGAAGTTTTCTCTAACTCAGTCTTTCTATGTCCTTACTGGATGCAGAATCCACCCCTCTCAGGTCAGAGTATAATCAGAGCTACCATTACTAAGTGTATTTGGGGAAAATCTGTTCTTTCTTCAAACTATACCTGGCTGATAAGTAGGGCATCATTTATCCAACTCCTATCTCTCTTCTTATCTTTTCACACAAGCTCATTGGCCTTTTGTTTTAAGGCTATTGACCACTGGAAAATGGATGAAGGAAACAAAAAGAGCAAATTTGGACACTGAAAAAAGTTTAAGATTCTACAAAATTACAAAAATCCTGGTATAGTCTTCCTGAATGTCTTTCTATTGATGCTGTCTGAAAGGCTTCATTGTACATTTTGTTAGTTTTACACCCACAAACCTCCACTCCAATCCAGGTACTCACTTTAACTACATAATGGAGACCCTTTTTTCATGAAGGTCCACTTTGTTAGACTTTATGTCTGAAGAGGCAGTAGAACAAAACAATTTAAAGGACATGCTTGCAGACTGACCTCAATCTAAATTCTAGCCCAGCCATTTAATATTCATGTCTTTGTTCAAGGTACACGCCAATTTGGATACTTGTAAAACACAGAGGATAGACTGTATTACTTTTACATTTTTTTCCCATGTGTTAAATTCAGCACTCAGTGTAGACTGGGATCACCAAGAAAGTCTGGAATGTTGGAAAGGGAGGGGTGCGAGGTAAGCTAGTAAAGCATGCAAAATTTCTGGAGAGAATACAAAAAAGTCTGCTTTCCAACATTAGCCATATCTTCTGACTTCCTCAGCCTTCTTGATTTGCTTCTCTCATTCTTTATTATTCTGTGACTTTATCAAATATTGAGTTATTTTCTTTAACAAATATTTAAATATAAATGAATGTGAAAAGTTATCAGTATGAAAACTGAGAGCAAGCACAGTCCACTTTGTGTAAGGAAAGGACAACATTGCTACAGATGAAAGCTGAAAAAAGACTTTGAGTTTCATTATCTGGCTTTAGTTTCTCTGAGAGTTTATAAACCCATTCTAGACAAAGCCTCGAGTGAGTGCAGGCAAATAGGCTCACCAATGTGGAGACATCTGGCAGTGTAGTAGAGTGGATTAGATAATGGACATCTGACAAGAATTGAGCTGATTTATATATATAGTTCCCTTCTAAACCCACCATGGCTAATCTCCTCTCAGGAGCAGGTAAGAGCAAAACACTTTATTGAGGTTTTATTAGTCAGAGTAGGCTAGTGAATGTAACAAAATTTCAGTAGATTAACACGATAAAATTTTATTTTAAACACATATCACAGTCCAGTGTATGTGGGCAGAGTGAGCATTCTATGTCATCATTCTCAATTGACCTGTACAGCATGAAGAAGTTAGGAACTCCAAGAGTACTTGATCTAAGAAAGCCAAGTACTCAGCAGAATCTGGGCCAAACCCACCTAGGTATTATACCCCAAGATTACAAAAATAAATGGTCTCATAGCAGCAGAAATCTTGTTGATGACTGCCCTTGACATATCTGTCCTAAATTCCACTGCACTAGTCTAGACTGGTTGCTTTCAACACTTGGTGCAAAGCTGGGATCTCCCTTCATCTTAGCCTAGGGATTCACTTTGATCCTTTCATGTGTTGGGTTTCCCATTTTATGTATCCTATGTCTTTCTCTTTCATCATTTATTACCTTGGTGGCATATATCTTCCTTTTGTTACATGAGGAATGGTGCATGACAGGTACATTGTTTTGCATCTTTATGTATTAGTTTGCTAAGGCTGTCATAACAAAGTACTACAAACTGAATGGCATAACCAACAAAAATGTGTTGTCTCACATTTTGGAGACTAAAATTCTGAAAGTAAGGTGTCAGTAAGTTTGATTTCTTTTGAGGGTTGTGACAGAGAAACTGTTCCATAGAGTTTTCCCAGCTTCTGGTGGATTGATGACAATCTTTGGGATTCTTTGGCTCATAGACACATCACCCCAATCTCTGCCTTCATGGTGATGTGGTGTTCTCACTGTGTGTGTATCCGTGTCTGAATTTCCCCTTTTTATAAGGACATTAGTCATATTAGATTAAGGGCCCAAGCTACTCCAGTATGATCTCATATTAACTAAAATGATATCTTCAACAACCTTATTTCCAAATGAGGTCACATTCTAAGGTACTGGGTGTTAGGACTTTAACATGTGAATTAGAGGGAGACACAATTCAACACATAACACTTCACACATCTGAAAATATTTTCATGCTTCCCTAAAATGTGACTGGTCATTAAATTAAAGTTTGGAAATAATTTTCCTTCAGATTTTGAAAACATTGCTTCTTTATTGTCTAGCTTCTAGTGCTGCCTTTTGAGAAATCTAAAGTTATTTTCATTCCTGATTTTTCACATGTGACTTATTCCTATCTCTCTAGAAGCTTTAACATCTTTCCTTTTCTCCAAACACTCTGAAATCTTACAATGATGTCACTCGGTGTGGAACTATTTTTATCCATTGTTATAGGTACCTTGTGGACCTTTTCTAGGAACACAGGGCTCTCAATCCTGTGATATTTTCTTGAATTTGTTAATGGTTTCATGATTTCTCTTGTTTCTACTTTACTTTTCTCTCCCTTGGAACTCTTATCATATGGAGTTAGATCTTCTGGATTGGTCCTCTAATTTTCTTTTCTCTCCTATATCCTATTTCTATTTTGTTTTGTTCCATTTTCTGAGATTTCCTCAACTATCTTCAAAAATTTCTATCAAGTTTTTAATTTTTTGCTATCATGTTCTTAAGTTCCATGAGGTTTTTTGTTCTCTGAATGCTCCATTTGTATAACATCCTATTCTTATTTGTTTGTATCTCTGCCTGCATAATCTCCATTTACTCTAAATTGCCTTTCCTGTATGTTAGTCTCCTCAGCTGTCTCATAATTCTTAGCTGTCTGCTGTCAACCCTTTTTACTAATTCTTATCTCTGAATTCACAGTTATGACATTGACTGTGAGCTTCATTTTAAGGTTATATCACTGCACTGTCAGTATGTTTATAACCTTTCACTTAAAGATGATCAGATTGCCCCCAAAATACTTTTCCATTTTCCTGCCTAAAAGGCAAAGGCCTATCTGTCAACTTTCTGGGAGCCCCGTGGACGAAGAAGGCTTGGGGGAGGTAATTTCAGTTCAGTACAACATCCCTATCCTCAGCTATACCTGGTATTCTTCAGTCAAGATATCTTTTGTTTTACCCTCCCCAGATAATAAATGCCCAAATTTCTGTCAGGGTAGAAGAGTGGAGTTGCCCAACACCATAGAGTGGGCAGAGAATCTAGTGCTCAAGACTGCTTGTCAAACAGTTTTCAAGTAATACTACTTAGCCTCCTTTATGGTACACACTAGGGAAATACAACAATAAATCAGCTTCCCTCATTTCACTTCCCAATCTCCTTTGCAGGTTAAGCACAGCCATGTGAGTTGTTTTGGCCTTGAAATGTGAGCAAGTGAAATATGCCATTTTCAGGCAGAATGCTTAAGAGCAAATGTATGATTTGCCATGTTACTTTTTTTCTGCTACGGCAATCATGGAACTATGTTTCACGATGAAGCCCCCACAAACCTCATTCCCTGAGTGATTATGTTGGACATGTAGTATAAGCAATAAACAAATCTTTTTATATTTTAAATGTATGAGATACTGGTTACCACAGTATAACCTAGCCTATTGGCCACAGACTCCACTTTATCCTTACTTCCACATTAACTGTTGCCACCATTCCTGAGCTTTTTGAATATGGTTCAGCATAAAACTTATTTGTTGTTAGCTTTCTCCCATCCCCAACATAGGATCATGTTTTCTTGAGCATGATAAGTTGGTTGCTGCTTGTCCATCTGTATTCTGTCTGCTAAACTTAATTGCTTCTATCTTCTCTCTTATTTCCCCCCTCCTTGTGGATGTATGTCTTTAAGAAAGATCCCTTTGCTTTAGTTTTAGTGAGGTTTCAAGAGGTAATGAAAGTAGATGTGTGTGTTCAAGGTGTAGCATTGACATATATACACTGCCAAATGTAAAATAGATAGCTAGTGGGAAGCTGCTGCATAACACAGGGTGATCAACTCGATGATTGGTGATGACTTAGAGGGGTGGGATTGGGAGGGTGGGAAGGAGTCATGGGATGGAGGGGCTATTGGGATATATATATATAAATACAGCTGATTCACTTTGTTGTACAGCAGAAAGTGGCACAACAGTATAAAGCAATTACACCTCAATAAAGAGCTTAAAAAAAAGGTACCATCTTTACTCAGAAGTTTCCACTCCATAGGAGTTTGAAGGAAAATTGAAGGACATTCTGCTTTGGGGACCCACTGCCTGAGATCCTTCAGACTCCTGCCACCTACCACAGTTAGAGGTGTAGAGGAGAGCCATCCATGACTGCCAGAGTCTGGGTCAAGGAAGTGATATTTTGCTAAGGCTTTGTTTTTACCATAAGGGCTCTAGGGCTTGAATGTACTTTTCACACTCTGGTGTCCAGTTGAATTTCCCCCAAAATAGTTACCTTAGATCCTGGGCCTGGTATTAGCCTTCAGAGCATAGAGCCAATCAAGTATCATATGTCTAATAGAGTTTTTAATTTACTGATGGCAGCATTTCTGGCACATGCTTATGTTTCTTGGGATTCCTTAGGCCCTTTATTAATACACCCTGAGATTCTCCCATGTTTTGTATCCTGAGGAAGCAAGGCAGTAGTGTGCAATGCCTGGGGATGGTATGTGGTCATGATAGAAATATTTGGCAGCTTTGGGGAATCTGTGTTTTTATTGGCAAGACAAGAGCTATAAAAGAGTCACCTTAGGCTGACCTCTCTGAGGCCCTAAGGAGTTCTGGGTTGTGCCTCAGGGAATCTGAGTTCTAGAGTATGCTCAGCTACTAACTCCCTGTGTGACCTTGGACAGACAATTTCACCTCCCTGACCCTCTCAGTTTCCTAAAACCTCTTTCAGCTCAAACATTGTAATTCATGAAAGTTTAATGGTGCTGGGAATTGTCCTGCTTGGGGTAATAATGGTTTTAGGAGAGAAATGAATAGGCTGTGTAAAGTGTGACCTTCCCAGGGGATATAAAATGTTTTCCCAATTAAATGCACATCTTCTAAAGCAGTTCCCAATTAGCAGGGCCTTATGATGAGGCTACATAGACAGGAATTCAGAATCTAAGAAGTAGGCATTGATAGACACACAATGATTCTTACCTGTCACACAACAAAACAGAAGTATGGTGCTCACAGCTGACTGTCACATTTTAGTGGGGGGCACAGAAAGGCTGGAGAGGTTTCAAGGCTTTGACAAGGATGACAAGGGTACTCTGAGCTATGCCACGTGAAGAAGAGCAGAAGGGCTTGGGGATAAGTAGCTGGGATAAGACCCGCAGGATGGTCTGGGCCCCTGTTTTTAGTTGTCTGAAGGGCTCTTGTGAGGAAGAAGAGTGACTGCAAACCTGACTCAACAGGTATAGTAGGGTTTGGTAGGTACATGTAACAGAGAGACAGATTTCAAGTTAATAGAAAGATCCTGCTAAGTAGGGGTTTTCTGTTGTTGAAAGTTTTTGAGGAGCGACTCGATTACCATTTGTTAAGGAAAATGTAGAGAGAGAGGATCAGATATCAGGTAAGGAAGTGGATCAAATTAACCAAAGTATCAGAATACATTTCAAATCCTGAGGATCGATCAATCAATCATGTTAGTGGCCAAGCTAGTGGGAAGGGAATTTTAATCATGAGGTCTGAAATTCAATGTAGAAAAAATACCTATATACCACCATTTATAGTGCAGTTCTTGTCCATTGGCCTCTGGACAAATATCTGATTGCCTTCTTGGAGACTACATCTTAAACCCAGCACTTTTGTCATTGTTCCCCCAAATTCTAAATTTATGTCTCTTTCAGTCTGTAACATTCTTTTCTGTTTCAAGCGTAAATTGAAAATTTGAATTATAATGTCATAATGTTGACATTCAAATATGATAACAAATATAATGTGTTTGGTAAGTTGCAAAGTGCCACAGAAAAATATAGGATTATTGATGTTACACTGGTCTGAGTACAATCTAGTCTCTGATAAATTCAAAAGAAGGACAGCTTCCCCAAGGTAGGAAGAGATAGATGGTTTGCTAAGTGATTCTCTCTAGGGCCTCTGACTAATGATTGTTAACCTTATAATCACCTCTAGAATCATCTGTTTTTCCTGCTAGAGCCATTTGAAGAGAAAATGAAGAGAGATGGTTGAACGCAATGAGTAGCTGAAGGTAGGAGAGTGCAGAGTATAATAGCAGGAGCTATATAAGAGATTGCAGGAATGAGGCGGGTATAGCAGAAACAGGAATAGAACATATAAAGGACAATGTGAATCAAACTGTCAGTGTCATGTGCAGATGTTCCCAATATTTTTTAAATAAAAATTTTAGAAGTGTGTTCTTTTGTACAAGAGTGCTTAGGTGGTGCCACCTCAGGATGGAGATCATTATCCAAAGCCTAGGGACTTTAAAAGAGTATAAAAGCCTCTACTTTCTTTGGCACAGGTATGATGGGTGGGGAGCTTCATCTCTGCAAATGGGTTGGATAAAGAACCAGTATAACGGGAAAAGGAATTGGATCCCTGGAATGAACTCTAAGGCTGGCAAGAACAGCTGATATTCTTTCCTATACTCCCAGCTGTTTCTAGGAAACAAGCATTGTTTACCTTTTGAAGAGAAGAAAAAATGACATTTTTTTCACTGGGGAGGAAAAAAGATGTCTCTGTTTGATTGTCTCTGGGCTTGGGCTTGTTTATTTATCAGCTGCTAGGAATCAACTGTTTATGAAGCCAAGTCCCAGGTCACAGGGCCTGTGTAATGAGAGGATGTATCATTGATGAACAGTGGATAGCAGCCTCACTGTCCACAGTAACACCTCAGTATTCTTGATTAAAGCTCTTCTCAGCTGTTCTCTCTCCTTTTTCTCCTTGACTTCTGATTCACTCTATTCTCTTTTCATTTCTGCCCCTCTTTATCTGCCTTTTATTTCTTAACCTCTCTTTCCTAGTTCTTTCCAATTACCCCCAATCTACATTCCATTTTTCTTCTCCTCCCTATCTGTGGATTTCTTTTGTTTCTTATCATCCCCAGCTGGCTCAGACATCATGCAGATGCATCCATTTTTCCATCCCTGGCTTAGAGAAAAAGACAGATCCAAGGCCTTATTAGCTCATCTGCTTAGTCTCCCAGCCAGGGAATGATTCCTCCCCAGATAGATTCTACTTTACCTTACTTCAATTCAATGTGAAATGACTCAAACCAAGGGACTTCCACAACTTCCCTTGGGGAGGATCATTCCATAGTTTAATACTACATGCTTTCCATTTTCCTTCTTTGTCTAGTATTTACTTTGCTTCACTTTAACCCACTACTCCTGGTTAGGATATCTGGAACCACCCTAAACCTTCTTGCTCCTTCCTTAGTGTTTATTCCTTTCTTAGGGCTTGAATGTACTTATCATACTCCCACAGAGTAATAATGCTTTTGGCCCCTAAAAAGTTCTGTTCCATAAGGCAGTTACTGTTATCACCATTTTAAAATATGGAAATTGAGACCCAAAGGAATTAATAAACTTGTATAAGAACACAGAGTTACAAAGTAGTGGACTTGAGATCCAAAACTAGATCTGCTTGATTCCAAAGCCCATCATGGTCTGTTCACACCAAAACAAGGCTCAGGATAGCTTATGAAAAAATTTCACAAAATACTTCTCCAGTTACTTGATCAACCCTCAGGTCTAGCCCAAAATTCACTTGAGAATTTGATTTTGGAGTACATGAAAGGCTGCATGGTATATTAGAAGAACTCCTGGGCTATAGTCCCACACACACACACACACACACAATACACATATACACTGCAGGTGCCACACACTAAGCTAAGTACTTTATGTACACTAACTTATCTTGTTTTCTGCGTTTCATAGATTGAGAAACTGAAACAAGTGAAATTAAGTAATTCTCAAGTTCACTCATCCATTAATTAGCAGAATTAAACCCAAAACCAGATAGTCTGACTCTAGAGCCTATGGTCTCAGTCACAACAATATCTCTTGCCAAACATCTTGTGTATCTTGGTCCCATTACGTCCTGTTTCTTCTCAAGTGTTCACTTTCCCCATATACAAAATAAGCAGGCTGGACTGATGCAAAGATCTATAAACTATGTTTTGCAGACCATGGGATTCCACAGAGGTATCGCAGGGGCCAGAGAAAATAAAGGAGAAGGTAGAGAAGGGAAGACCAACCAAGAGTGTTCTAGATCTACCAGCTTACTTTCAAACCAGACAAGATTTGCTTTTATCTGTTTTATATATTGGAGTTCCTCCACCACAAAGCTGCTTGAAAATGTATTTAAAGGATGATGCAAATGGGTAGCAGAATGTTTTTTAAAGAACTTTTATTGAGATATAATTGACATACAATAAACTTCATATATTTAAAGTGTACAATTTGATATTTTTTCCCATTTATAATGTATATATGGCAATCTCAGTCTCCCAATTCAGGTAGCAAAATGTTATAGAGAATGGCAATCCTATTTTATTTCATCTCAATGTTCACCTGTATTTAGTCCTTGTATTTAATCTTTCACTAAAGGCCATTTATTTTGATGGACTTTATATTTGCTCCAAGACACTGCAAGCTGTGTCTAGGCTTCCACATGACTTCCTATGTAGCCTTTGCACTGTCTTTCTCTCTCTCTTATCAAGAAATCAGTGCTAATCTATCTAACTGATTTTTAGCCTCAGCACCTTCCATCCCCCATCCAATAACCACCCAAAGACTGTAAAATTCTTAGAACTCCTAGGGACATAATACACTTAATTTTAGTGATATGAGCTGAAATTTTTATTGAAACAGGGGCTGGAAAGTTTCTGATATGCTGCTGCGTTACAGCCTGGACCTAAGTTCACATTTTTATTACATTCAGATAATTCTGAGCACCAAGGATATGTTAAGTATATTCTAAACATGAGGCCAAACAGGAACACAGGGTAATTGAAATAATGTGAGAGAAAGGGAAGAGGTAAAAGTTCTATATTATATATCTCGAATTATACACATCTCAAATTATACCTAAAGTTCCATATTTTATATTTTCTCCTCTCTAGCTGCTGAGATTAGACGCTTCTATGTGTTGGAAAACTGAATTCAGCTCCATTCGGGAAGTTTGTAAGCCCTGTAACATTGAGGTGAGTCATCTCATTAGCATCTCCATGAATTATAGACCTTTCTTGGAGTAATTTCCATTAGCTTCAGTTACATTCCCATTATCATGGAAACTTATAGAGGAAAAAAGATGAACAAGTTTTGAAAAATGGTGACCATAATTTTATCTCAACAACAAAATAGGTTCACACAGTAAATTTATATTCTATCTGTATTTTCCTTAATGGCATAATAATATGTTCCATATCAGATGACTCCTGTGAAAGTTACCACATAACAAAGAAATAGATTGATCTCTCTGGATTACTAAAGTGGAACTGGTTTGGTCATTTTGATTCACCTATCATGGTATGCTTAATATAACAAAACCACATTGTGAGGCCAGAGACAAGAAATGACATGAACCTTTTTTTTATTTTATGTCAGATGCAGGATGATTAGGCAGACAGCATAAGTGAATATGTGATACTTTTAGGGGTTTTCTAATCACCAGGATAATCTTTTAGCCCTTATTTTTATTTCACAATTTTTATGTCATTGGGCCTTCACAATAAATTTTTGAGAAATGCCTACTGAAGCCTTACTCTTTCTGATTCTGTGAAAGAAGAACACTTGGTTCTTCCCAATTGAGGAAGAACTGGGAGGCGTCAATGTCCCTTTATATTTTGCTTTACCTAGAGAAATATTTGAATTTTATGTTTACTTATGGAAAGGCTAATCATCTTATTTTTCACCCATCGCTTCCTTCCAAAATAGCTGCATACCATAGTCTCTCATTCTGCAATACAAAGAAGAAAATGGAAGTTAAGGGATGTATTCAAGAATTTAAAAAGGAGAAATTTCTACTAAGTTTCTCAGATCATGTAAAATGAATATGTGAATCAGAGAAGCTATGACAGGTTGAGAAGTCAGACTTTGTCAACTTGGTTATGTAATGCTTTTTTTTTTTTAAACTTCATCTGTCGTCTTCCACTTTTCCTTTGTTTTTAGTAGCATTTCTTTGAACAATTACAGTATTTCTAAGTTGTGTTAAAGATAACAAGGAAAAGGGATATTTTTGTGTCCAAAATTGGCCTGGGTGAAATGGAGAAGCAGTGTCTTTTTTTTTCCTCTAAGAACTTTTATTGAGGTACAATAAACTGCATATATTTAAAGTGTACAATTTTATATATTTTTTCTTATTAGTAATGTATATATGGCAATCCCAATCTCCCAATTCATTCCACCCAAACCCCCCCACCCCCACTTTCCCCACTTGGTGGGGTTTGATTTTATTGCAATAGCGCCCCTCCTACCATCTCATTGTGGCTTCTCCTTTGTCTCTGGATGTGGCATGTCTTTTTTGGTGAGCTTCAGAGTCTTCCTTTTGGTGATTGTTCAGCAGTTAGTTGTGATTCCAAAGCTCTTGCAAGAGGGAGTAAGCGCACGTCCTTCTACTCCATCATCTTGAACTGTCTGCCCCCAGAAGCAGTAATTTGAAAGAAGCCTGGAGCAGATGCACTTGCTAATCTTGGAGAGTCACCTGGAGAGGCAAGAAGCAACTGGGACTCACCATGGGGACATAGATGCTGGAAGCAGCCATTTGGGGGAGCTCAACCCACCATGACATTGGTGCTAGTAAGTGCCATTTAGGGATCCTTCCTCTAGCTTATCAGTCAAAGACAAGACATCACCCACCAGCTGGTTGGCACTAGTACTGGGATGCCCCAGGCCAAGCAGCTAGCTGGGCAGGGACAAAACCCCTCCCACCAGCAGGCCAGCTGCTGTAAAAAGTCCTGAACCCCAGCTGTTCAAGGAAATGGCCTTGCCCAAAAGAGGGTCCAGGACCTGACTCTACACACCAGCAGGCTGATATAAGTTCTGAGACCCCTAGGCCCCACAGCCAGAGATTCTAGGACATGGCTCCACTTCCATGGGCCCAGCACTAGCCCCAGGATGTGGCTTAACTCAACAGTCAGTGGACACCATGCTTGAGATACCCTGGGCCCTGGAACTTCCCATAAATGGGAGGCCAACAGCCCCAGGACCACTGAGAACAAGCAGCCAGATATGTCAGGACCCACCCCATCCACCAGTGGGCTAGTGCCAGCACTGGGACCCCCTGGACACAAACCTCATTCATCAGTGGTCTGATGTCAGCTTGGGACACCCAGAGCCCTTCAGCTAGAGACCCCAAGAACCAGTTCCACAAAACAGTGGGTTAGCACTAGCCTCAGGAAACCGTGGGCCTAGCCTCATCGACCTGTGAACTAACACCAACCCCAGTACCCTCAAAACCCCACAGTCAGAGGCCTCAGGACCCTGTTTCATCCACCACAGGGCTAAGGACCTGGCACCACTCACCAATGAACTAACACCAGCTCTAGGCTACATGGGTCCCACAGCTAGAGACTGCAGGACCTGCCTCCAACCACCAGGGGACTATCACCAGACCTGGGAATCCCTGGGCCTTAGCCTGTACACCAGTGGGCCAACACTAACTTCAGAATCTCCAGAGCCCTGCAGCCAGTGACCAGGATTCCACTGGCCATGCAGCTAGCTGTTTCAGGACATGGCCCCACCCACCAGCAGGGGGCAGCCTTCACACAAGGCAGGGCATAGCAACCAACTGGACCAGGGGCCAGATATCAGTGCACCCATGCAGTAGCAAGACTGCCACAATATAAGGACCCACACAGCTCACATAGAAGGCACCTCAAAGTGTGTAGCTCTGGTGTACAGAGGGGAGTACACTGCTTGGCCCTATAAGACATGGGAAATGTAAAGAACCTATCAAATATATAGAAATAAATCCAGCAAATTAGGCAAAATGAGGTGATAATACAATCTGTTACAAATGAAGGAACAAGAAGAAGAACTAAGTGAAGTGGAGATAAGAAATCTACCTGATAAAGACTTGAAGATAATGATCATAAATATTTCAAAGAGCTCAGGAGAAGATTGGATGAACAAAGTGAGAAATTTAACAAAGAGTTAGAAACTATAAAGAAGAACCAAACATAGCTAAAGAATACAATAACTGACCTGGAAAAAAAAAATATATATATATATATATACATACACATATATATAAAACTAAATCACTTTGCTGTACACCTGAAACTAACACAATATTGTAAAGAAACTATACTTTGATAAAAATAAATTTAAAAAGAATACAATAACTGAAATAAAAAATGCACTAGAAGGAATCAAAAGCAGATGAAATGATACAAAGGCATGGATTAGCAAATTGAAAGACAGAGCAGTGCAAATCACTCGAGTTGAACAGAAAAAATAATTTTAAAAAATGAGGACAGGTTAAGAGATCTCAATGACAACATCAACTTTACTAACATTCACATTGAAAGAGTCCCAGTAGGAGAAGAGAGAGAAAGAGAGGAGCAGAGACCATATTTGAAGACATAATGGCTGAAAACTTCCTTAATCAGGGAAAGGACACAGACATCCAGGTCCAGGAAGCACAGAAAATCCCAAAAAAGATAAACCCAAAGAGGATCACACCAAGAGATATTGTAATTAAAATGAGAACATTTAAAGATAAAGACTATTAAAAGTAGGAAGGGAAAAGTAACAACTTACATGTAATGGAACTCCCATAAAGCTATCAGCTGACTTTTCAGCAGAAACCCTGTAGGCCAGGTGGGAGGGGCACAACACATTTCAAGTAATAAAAGGAAAAAAACCTGCAACCAAAAATACTCTACACAGCAAGGTTATCATTCACATTTGAAGGAGAAATTAGCAGTTTTATAGACAAGCAAAAGCTAAAAGACTTCAGTAAGACAAAACCAGAATTACAAGAAATGTTAAAGGGACTTCTCTAAGAGAAAAGTCCACAAATGGAAATGTGAAAATTACAAAAGAAAACCTCATTGGTAAGGTCAAACTAACACTTATAAAGCTAGTAGGAAGTTTAAAAAACAAAAGTAGTAAAATAATCTATATCTGCAGTAAGTAGTTAAGGGATACACAAAACAAAAAAATGTAAAATAGATGTCAAAAACAGTAAATGTGGGTGGGTGTAAAAAAGGAAGATTGTTAAGATGTGTGAAATTAAGAGATCATCAATTTAATAACAGATAGACAGACAGATAGATAGCAATATATAAACCTAATGGTAACCATAAATCAAAAGTCTGTAATAGACACAGACACAAAAAGAGAGAAAGGAATAAAAATATAACACTATAGATAGTCATCAAATCACAAGAAAAGAGAGCAAGAGAAGCAAGGAACCAAAGAACTACAAACCAACCCCAAAACAATTAACAAAATGGCAATAAGTACATACCTATCAATAAATCTTTTAAGTAAATATAGACTAATGCTCCAATCAGAATATATAAGTGGCTGAATAGATACAAAAACAAGACCCATGTATACCCTGCCTGCCAGTGACTTGCTTCATATTTAAGGACACACAGGCTGAAAGTGAAGGAATGGGAAAAGGTATTCCATGTAAATGGAAATGAAAAGAAAGCTGGGGCAGCGATACATACATAAGGCACAATAGACTTTAAAACAAAGACTGTAACAAGACACAAAGAAGGACATTGCATAATGATCTAGGGACCTATTCAACAAGGAGATATAACAACTGTAAATAAAGGAGCAGCTAAATACATAAAGCAAATATGAAAAGACACAAAAGTAGAAATTGACAGTAACACAATAATAGTAGGGGCCTTTAACACCACACTTACATCAATGAACAGATCATTCAGACAGAAAATCAATAAGAAGAAGTATGCCTTAAAGGACACATTAGTCTTGATGGACTTAATAGATATAATGGACTTAATAGATATATGTAGAAGAAGCCAAGAAAACACAGCAGAATACACATTCTTCTCAAGGGTACATGGTACATTCGACAGAATAGATAACATTCTAGGCAATAAAGCAACTCTCAGTAAATTTAAGAAGATTGAAATCATATCAAGCACATTTTCCTACCACAAAACTATGAAGCTAGAATTCAACTACAAGAAAAAATAACTATGTAAAATACAAACACATGGAGGCTAAACAATACACGATTAAACAACCAAGAAATCATTAAAGAAATCAAAGAGGAAATCAAAAAAATCTAGAAACAAATGACAATGAAAACAAAACAACCCAAAACATATGGGACACAGCAAAATCAGTTTTAAGAGGGAAGTTTATAGCAATACAGTCCTACCTTAAGAAACAAGAAAATTATCAACCAAACAACCTAACCTTACACTTACAACAATTAGAGAAAGAAGAACAAAGAAACCCCAAAGTGAGCAGGAGGAATGAAATCATAAAAATCATATCAGAAATAAATGAAAAAGAAAGGAAGGAAACAATAGAAAAAATTGATGAAACTAAAAGCTGGTTCTTTGAGAAGATAAACAAAATTGATAAACCATTAGCCAGACTCATCAAGAAAAAAAGGGAGAAGATGCAAATCCACAGAATTAGAAATGAAAAAGGAGAAGTAACAACAGACACCACAGAAATACAAAACATCATGAGAGACTACTACAAGCAACTATATGCCAATAAATTAGATAACTTGGAAGAAATGGATAAATACTTAGAAAAATACAATTTTCCAAGACTGAACCAGGAAGAAATAGAAACCATGAACAGACCAATCACAAGTACAGAAATTGAGGCTGTGATTAAAAATCTCCCAACACACAAAAGCCCAGGGTCAGACAGATTCACAGGTGAATTCTATCAAACATTTCGAGAAGAGCTAACTCCTATCCTTCTCAAACTCTTCCAAAATATAGCTGAAGGAAGAACACTCCCAAACTCATTCTATGAGGCTACCATCACCCTGATGCCAAAACCAGGCAAAGATGTCACAAAAAAAGAAAATTACAGACCAATATCACTGATGAATATACATACAAAAATCCTCAACAAATTACTAACTAACAAAATCCAACAGCACATTAAAAAAATCATACACCATGATCAAGTGGGTTTTATCCCTGGGATGCAAGGATTCTTCAGTGTATGCAAATCAAACAATGTGATACATCATATCAACAAATTGAAGGATACAAACCATATGATCATCTCAATAGATGCAGGAAAAGCTTTTGACAAAGTTCAACATCCATTTATGATAAAAGCTCTCCAGAAAATGGGCATAGAAGGAAATTACCTCAATATAATCAAAGCCATATATGAAAAACCAAAAGCCAACATCATGCTCAATGGTGAAAAACTGGAAGAATTCCCTCTAAGAACAGGAACAAGACAAGGGTGTCCACTCTCACCATTATTATGCAACATAGTTTTGGAAGTGTTAGCCACAACTATCAGAGAAGATAATGAAATAAAAGGAATCCAAATTGGAAAAGAAGTAAAATTGTCACTATTTGCAGATGACATGATATTATATGTAGAAATCCCTAAAGAGTCTACCAGAAAACTGCTAGCACTAATTGATGAATTTAGTAATGTAGCAGGATCCAAAATTAATGCACAGAAATCTCTTGCATTCCTATACACTAACAATGAAAGAGCAGAAAGAGAAATGAAGGAAACTCTCCTATTTACCATTTCAACAAAAAGAATAAAATACCTAGGAATAAACCTGCCTAAGGAGGCAAAATATCTGTATTCACAAAACTTTAAGACACTGATGAAAGAAATCAAAGATGACACAAACAGATGGAGAGACATACCGTGTTCCTAGATTGGAAGAATCAACATCGTGAAAATGACTGTACTACCCAAAGCCATTTACAGATTCAATGCAATCCTGATCAAATTACAAATGGCATTTTTCACCAAAGTATAACAAGAAATCTTACAATTTGTATGGAAAGGCAAAAGACCCTGAATAGCCAAAGCAATCTTAAGAAGGAGAGATGGAGTTGGTGGAATCAGGCTTCCTGACTTCAAACTATACTCTAAGGCCACAGTGATCAAGACAGTATGGTACTGGCACAAAAATAGAAAGGAAGATCAATGGAGAAGAATAGAGAACTCAGAGGTAAGCCCAAACACATATGGGCACCTTATCTTTGACAAAGGAGGCACGAGTATACAATGGAAAAAAGACAGCCTCTTCAATAAGTGGTGCTGGGAAAATGGGACAGCAGCATTTGAAAGAATGAAATTAGAACACTCCCTAACACCATACACAAAAATAAACTCAAAGTGGATTAAAGAGCTAAATGTAAGTCCAGACAGTATAAAACTCGTAGAGGAAAACATAGGCAGAACACTCTATGACAGCCATCAAAGCAAGATCCTTTTTGACCCACCTCCTAGAATCATGGAAATAAAATCAAGAATAAACAAACGGGACTTAATGAAACTTAAAAGCTTTTGCACAGCAACACAAACCATAAACAAGACTAGAAGTTAACCCTCAGAATGGGAAAAAATAGTTGCCTATGAAACAACGGACAAAGGATTAACTTCCAAAATATACAAGCAGCTCATGCAGCTTAATACCAAAAAAGCAAATAACCCAATCCACAAGTGGGCGGAAGCCCTAAATAGACACTTCTCCAAAGAAGACATACAGATGGCCAACAAACACATGAAAAGATGCTCAACATCACTAATCATCAGAGACATGCAAGTCAAAGCCACAATGAGGTATCACCTCACACTGGTCAGAATGGCCATCATCACAAAATCTAGAAAAAACAAATGTTGAAGAGGGTGTGGAGAAGAAGGAACTCTCCTGCACTGTTGGTGGGAATGTAAGTTGGTACAGCCACTATGGAAAACAGTTTGGAGGTTCCTTAAAAATCTAAAAATAGAACTACCATATGATCCAGTAATCCCCCTCCTGGGCATATACCCAGAGAAAAGCATAATCCAAAAAGAAGCATGTATCATAATATTTATTGTAGCACTATTTACAATCTCCAGGACTTGGAAGCAACCTAAATGTGCATCAACAAATGAATGGATAAAGAAGATGTGGCACATATATACAGTGGAATATTACTCAGCTATTAAAAGGAATGAGTTGGAGCCATATGTAATGAGATAGATAGACCTAGAGTCTGTCACACAGAGTGAAGTAAGCCAGAACGAGAAAAATACTGTATGCTAACTCATATATATGGAACCAAAAAAAAAAAAAAAAAAAGATACTGATGAACCCAGTGACAAGACAAGAATAAGGATGCAGATGCAGAGAATGGACTGGAGGACACGAGGTTGGGGGGGCAGGGGTTGAAGGGGAGGCTGGGACGAGGTGAGAGAGTAGCATAGATGTATTTATACTACCATTTGTAAAATAGATAGCCAATGGGAAGTTGCTGTATAACAAAGGGAGATCAACTCGATGATGCACGATGCCTTGGAGGGCCAGGATTGGGGAGGTTGGGGGGGAGTCGAGGGAGGGAGGGAATATGGGGATATGTGTACAAATGCAGCTAATTGACTTTGATGTACCTCAAAAACTAGTACAAGAGTGTAAAGGAATTATATTCCAATAAAAATAAAAAAGGTAGACAGCAAGGACACAAAGCAAACTTAAAGAAATTTAATTTTGCAATAGCTAACTAAAGGCCATCTCAAAAGCACTACAGAGCAGAAGAAACAGAGATAAAGGTGATAAAAAGAGATAGCAATAAGGACTTCCCTGGTAGTCCAGTGTATAGAATCCAATGCAGGTGATACAGGTTCAATCCCTGGTCAAGGAACTAAGATCCCACGTGCTGTGGGGCAACTAAGCCTATGTGCTACAACTACTGAGCCTGCGTGCCTCAACTAAAGAGACCACATGTCACAAACTACAGAGCCTACAGACCCTGGAGCCCTCATGCCACAACTAGAAAGAAGCCTGCATGGCCACAACTAGAGAGAAAACCCACATGCCACAACTAAAGGAGCTCGCGCGTGGCAACAAAATTTCCTGCATGCCACAACAAAGATCCCGCATGCTGCAACTAAGACCCAACACAGAAAAAGATAAAAAAATTAATTAATTATTTTAAAAAGAGTGAGATAGCAATAGATTACAAAGTTCCAATCAGTTGGCTATTGATATCATTAAGAAAAATGTAAAAATGAACCTTCTGGCTCATGGCTGAGTGAGGAGGTCAGCAAATCCTTTTCCCCAAAACAACTGCAAACAACAATCTGTGAAATATTTGTGAGTTAAAAACAGCTGAACTTTAAGTAGAAACAGTGGGAGTCTGAAAAATTCTTGTCTGAAGCAGTTCCAATCACTCCCCACCCACTTTAGCTCAATAAGATTCTGCCAGGGCAGCAGGTAGGTTGTGCTTTGGTGGAAGGGAGTTGTGGCAACACCCATGTCCAATGGCATTGTTGGTGGAAGTGATGACCTCAGTGGTGAGTGAATAAGGAGGGCCAATACCTGCCCAAGGTTGAGGTCATGATTGGGGCAAGCATATTTCTGGCTCAAGCTTGGCTAGGGCTAGGGGGGTGGGAGCAGGGATTAACTGCAAATGAGGACAAATGGACTTTGGGGGATGATGTAAATGTTCTGAAACCAAAAATCATTTAACTGTTTACCATTTAGCACGTGTAAATTTTATTATGAAATTGATACACCAGTATCAGTAGTTTTTATTAATCTTTTATGCAAATGTATTTTTTATAAATTTACTTATTTATTAAAAAAAAAAAGAAAAAAAAGAAAATCCTTAAGACACTACCAGAAAACTACTAGAGCTCATCAATGAAATTGGTAAAGTTGCAGGGTACAGAATTAATACACAGAAATCTCTTGCATTCCTATTCACTAACAATGAAAGATCAGAAAGAGAAATTAAAGATATAATCCCATTTACCATCACAATAAAAAGAACAAAATGTCTAGGAATAAAGCTACCTAAGGAAGTAAAAGACCTGTATGCAGAAAACTACAAGATATTGATGAAAGAAATCAAAGACAACACAAAGAGATGGAGAGATACACCATGTTTGTGGATTGGAAGAATCAACATTGTGAAAATGACTATACTACCCGAAACAATCTACAGATTCAATGCAATCCCTATCAAATTACCAATGGCATTTTTCACATAATTAGAACAAAAAAATTTACAATTTGTATAGAAACAGAAAAGACCCCAAACAGCCAAAGCAATCTTCAGAAAGAAAAATGGAGCTGGAGGAATCAGGCTCCCTAACTTCAGACTGTACTGCAAAGCTACAGTAATCAAAACAGTATGGCATTGGCATAAAAACAGAAAGATAGATCAGTGGAATAGGATAGAAAGCCCAGAGATAAACCCATGAACCTAGGGTCAATTAATCTACAACAAAGAGGCAAGTATATACAATGGAAAAAAGATACTGTCTTCAGTAAGTGGTGCTGGGAAAATTGGACAGCTATATGTAAAAGAATGAAATCAGAACATTCCCTTACACCATACACACACAAAAAACCCCAAAATGTATTAATGACCTAAATGTAAGGCCAGACAAAATAAAACTCTTATTAGAGAAAAATATAGGCAGAGCACTCTTTGACATAAATCAGAGCAAGATCTTTTTTCATCCACCTCCTAGAGTAATGAAAATAAAAACAAAAATAAACAAACTGGATCTAATGAAACTTAAAAGCTTTTGCACAGCAAAGGAAACCATAACCAAACAAAAAGACAACCCTAAGAATGGGAGAAATATTTGCAAACAAAACTACTGACAACGGATTAATTTCCACAGTATACAAACAACTCATGCAGCTCAATATCAAAAAAGAAAAATAATCCAATCAATAATGTGTGGAAGATCTAAATAGACATTTCTCCAAAGAAGACATATGGATGGCCAAAAAGCACTTGAAAAAATGCTCAACATTGCTAATTATGAGAAATGCAAATCAAAACTGCAGTGAGGTATCACCTCGCCCCAGTCAGAATGGCCATCATCAAAAAATGCACAAACAATAAATGCTGGAGAGGGTGTGGAGAAAAGGGAATCCTCCTACACTGTTGGTGAGAATGTAAATTAGTACAACTACTATGAAGAGCAGAATGGCAGTTACTTAAAAACTAAGAATGGAACTACCATGTTTCCCAGAAATCCCACTCCTGGGCATATACCTGGAGAGAACCATAATTTGAAAAGATACTTGCACCCTATTGTTCATTGCAGCACTATTTACAATAGCCAGGACAAGAAAGCAACCTAAATGTCCATCAACAGAGGAATGGATAAAAAGATTTGGTACATGTATACAAAGGAATATTACTCAGCCTTAAAAAAGAATGCAATAATGCCATTTGCAGCAACATGGATGGACCTAGAGATTGTCATACTGAGTGAAGTAAGTCAGACAGAAAAAGAAATATATGATATCGCTTATATGTGGAATCTAAAAAAAAAAAGTGTACAAATGAACTTACAAAACAGAAGTAGAGTCATGGATATAGAAAACACACTTGAAAAAGATGGCGGCGAAGTAGAGAGACGTGGAGTGCATCCCTCTCCACAGATGCATTGGGAATGCACGGAAGGACGCAGTCATTCCCACAGAGAACCAGCTGAACACCAGCAGACGGCCTCGGACACCGGAAAGGGCTGCGGAGAACCTGACATAGCCGACTGAATATTCGTCTAATCCAATACTTGGACATTAGTCTGAGGCTTGGACAGTCTTCTATAAACACCTCTATCACCAGGACAAGCAACCCCAAAAGCTTGGACAACCATGAGGAAACAAAGAAACACCATGCAGGCAAAGGAGCAGGAAAAAAACCCACAAGACCAAATAAATGAGGAGGAAATAGGAAAAATGCCTGAAAAAGAATTTAGAGTAATGATAGTAAAAATGATACAAAATCTCGATAACAAATTAGAGAAAGTACAAGAAACAGTTCATAAGAACTCAGAAAAACAAACAGCAATGGATAACAAAATAACTGAAATTAAAAATACTCTAGATGCTCTAACCAGCAGAATGACTGAGGCAGAAGAACGAATAAGTGAGTTGGAAGATAGAATGGAAGAAATAAACGCCACAGAGCAGGAAAAAGATAAAAAAAATAAAAAGACTAGAAGACAGCCTCAGAGACCTCAGTGATAACCTTAAACGTACCAACATTCGAATTATAGGCATCCCAGAAGAAGAAGAAAACAAGAAAGGGTCTGTGAAAATATTTGAAGAGGTTCTAGTGGAAAACTTCCCCAACATGGGAAAGGAAATAATGAACCAAGTCCAAGAAGCACAGAGAGTCCCATACAGAATAAACCCAAGGAGAAATACACCAAGACACATATTAATCAAACTAACGACAATTCAACACAAAGAAAAAATATTAAAAGCAGCAAGAGAAAAGCAACAAACAACATATAAGGGAAAACCCATCAGGATAACAGCTGACCTTTCTACAGAAACTCTGCAGGCCAGAAGGGAATGGCAGGATATACTGAAAGTCCTGAAAGAGAGAAACCTACAGCCAAGAATACTCTACCCAGCAAGAATCTCATTCAGATTTGAGGGAGAAATCAAAAGCTTTCCAGACAAGCAAAAGTTCAGAGAATTCAGCACCACCAAACCAGCCTTACAACAAGTGCTAAAGGAACTTCTCTAAGTAGGAAACACAAGAAAAGGAAAACACCTACAAATACAAACCCAAAACAATTAAGAAAATGGTAATTGGAACACACATGTCAATAATCACTTTAAATGTAAATGGATTAAATGCTCCAACCAAAAGACACAGACTGGCTGAATGGATACAAAAACAAGACCCTTCTATATGCTGCCTACAAGAAACCCACTTCAGACCAAGGGATACATATAGACTGAAAGTGAAGGGATGGAAAAAGATATTCCATGCAAATGGAAGTCAAAAGAAAGCTGGAGTAGCAATACTCATATCAGACAAATTAGACTTGAAAGTAAAGACTATTAAAAGAGACAAGGAAGGGCACTACATAATGATCAAGGGATCCATCCAAGAAGAACATATCACAATGGTAAATATCTATGCCCCCAATATAGGAGCACCTCAATACATAAGGCAAATGCTAACAGCTATAAAAGGGGACATTGACAGTAACACAATTATAGTGGGAGACTTGAACACCCCACTTACATCAATGGACAGATCATCCAAACAGAAAATAAATAAAGACACACAAGCTTTAAATGACACATGAGACCATCTCGACTTAATTGATATTTATAGGACATTCCATCCAAAAACGACAGACTACACTTTCTTCTCAAGTGCACATGGAACATTTTCCAGGATAGAGCACATCTTGGGTCACAAATCAAACCTCAGCAAATTCAAGAAAATTGAAATCATATCAAGCATCTTCTCAGACCACAACACCATGAGACTAGATATCAATTACAGGAAAAAAACTGCAAAAAATACAAACACATGGAGGCTAAACAATTCACTTTTAAACAACCAAGGAATCACTACAGAAATCAAAGAGGAAATCAAAAAGTATCTAGAAACAAATGACAACGAAAACACAACAACCCAAAACCTATGGGACACAGCAAAAGCAGTTCTAAGAGGGAAGTTTATAGCAATACAGTCCTACCTTAAGAAACAAGAAAATGATCGAATAAACAACCTAACCTTACACCTCAAACAACTAGAGAAAGAAGAACAAAGAAACCCCAAAATGAGCAGAAGGAAAGAAATCGTAAAGATCAGAGCAGAAATAAATGAAAAAGAAAGGAAAGAAACCATAAGAAAAATAAATAAAACTAAAAGCTGGTTCTTTGAGAAGATTAACAAAATTGATAAACCATTAGCCAGACTCATCAAGAAAAAAAGAGAGAAGATGCAAATCAACAGAATTAGAAATGAAAAAGGAGAAGTCACAACGGACACCTCAGAAATACAAAACATCATGAGAGACTACTACAAGCAACTATATGCCAATCAATTGGATAACCTGGAAGAAATGGATACATTCTTAGAAAAATACAATCTTCCAAGACTGAACCAGGAAGAAATAGAAACCATGAACAGACCAATCACAAGTACAGAAATTGAGGCAGTGATTAAAAATCTCCCAACACACAAAAGCCCAGGACCAGATGGATTCACAGGCGAATTCTATCAAACATTTCGAGAAGAGTTAACACCTATCCTTCTCAAACTCTTCCAAAATATTGCAGAAGGCGGAGCACGCCCAAACTCATTCTATGAGGCTACCATCACCCTGATACCAAAACCAGGCAAAGATGTCACAAAAAAAGAAAACTACAGACCAATATCACTGATGAATATAGATGCAAAAATCCTCAACAAAATACTAGCTAACAGACTGCAACAGCACATTAAAAAAATCATACACCACGATCAAGTGGGGTTTATCCCTGGGATGCAAGGATTCTTCAATATACGCAAATCAATCAACGTGATACATCATATCAACAAATTGAAGGATAAAAACCATATGATCATTTCAATAGATGCAGAAAAAGCTTTTGACAAAGTTCAACATCCATTTATGATAAAAGCTCTCCAGAAATTGGGCATAGAAGGAAATTACCTCAACATCATAAAAGCCATATATGACAAACCAAAAGCCAACATTGTTCTCAATGGAGAAAAACTGGAAGAATTCCCTCTAAGAACAGGAACAAGACAAGGGTGTCCACTCTCACCACTGTTATTCAACATAGTTTTGGAAGTGTTAGCCACAGCAATCAGAGAAGAAAAAGAAATCAAAGGAATCCAAATTGGAAAAGAAGAAGTAAAATTATCGCTCTTTGCAGATGACATGATACTATATATAGAAAACCCTAAAGACTCTACCAGAAAACTGCTAGCACTCATTGATGAGTTTAGTAAAGTAGCAGGATACAAAATTAATGCACAGAAATCTCTTGCATTCCTATACACTAACAACGGAAGAGCAGAAAGAGAAATTAAGGAAACTCTCCCATTCACCATTGCAACAAAAAGAATAAAATACCTAGGAATAAACCTGCCTAAGGAGGCAAAAGATCTGTATGCAGAAAACTTTAAGACATTGATGAAAGAAATCAAAGACTACATAAACAGATGGAGGGATATACCATGTTCCTGGATTGGAAGAATCAACATCGTGAAAATGACTGTACTATCCAAAGCAATTTACAGATTTAATGCAATCCCGATCAGATTACCAATGGCATTTTTCACAGAACTAGAGCAAGAAATCTTACGATTTGTATGGAAACGCAAAAGACCCCGAATAGCCAAAGCAATCTTGAGAAGGAAAAATGGAGTTGGTGTAATCAGGCTTCCTGACTTCAAACTATACTACAAGGCCATAGTGATCAAGACAGTATGGTACTGGCACAAAAATAGAAAGGAAGATCAATGGAACAGAATAGAGAACTCAGAAGTAAGCCCAAACACATATGGGCACCTTATCTTTGACAAAGGAGGCACGAGTATACAATGGAAAAAAGACAGCCTCTTCAATAAGTGGTGCTGGGAAAATTGGACAGCAACATGTAAAAGAATGAAATTAGAACACTTCCTAACACCATACACAAAAAGAAACTCAAAATGGATTAAAGACCTACATGTAAGGCCAGACACTATAAAACTCCTAGAGGAAAACATAGGCAGAACACTCTTTGACATACATCAAAGCAACATCCTTTTTGACCCACCTCCTAGAATCATGGAAATAAAATCAAGAATAAACAAATGGGACCTCATGAAACTTAAAAGCTTTTGCACAGCAAAAGAAACCATAAACAAGACTAAAAGGCAACCCTCAGAATGGGAAAAAATAATTGCCTATGAAACAACGGACAAAGGATTAACCTCCAAAATATACAAGCAGCTCATGCAGCTTCATACCAAAAAAGCAAATAACCCAATCCACAAATGGGCAGAAGACCTCAATAGACATTTCTCCAAAGAAGACATACAGATGGCCAACACACACATGAAAAGATGCTCAGCATCACTCATCATCAGAGAAATGCAAGTCAAAGCCACAATGAGGTATCACCTCACACCAATCAGAATGGCCATCATCACAAAGTCTGGAAACAACAAATGTTGGAGAGGGTGTGGAGAAAAGGGAACTCTCCTGCACTGTTGGTGGGACTGTAAGTTGGTACAGCCACTATGGAAAACAATTTGGAGGTTCCTTAAAAAACTACAAATAGAACTACCATATGATCCAGTAATCCCACTCCTGGGCATATACCCAAAGAAAACCATAATCCCAAAAGAAACTTGTACCATAATGTTTATTGCAGCACTCTTTACAATAGCCAGGACATGGAAGCAACCTAAATGCCCATCAACAAATGAGTGGATACAGAAGATGTGGCATATATATACAATGGAATATTACTCAGCTCTAAAAAGGGATGAGATGGAGCTATATGTAATGAGGTGGATAGAACTACAATCTGTCATACAGAGTGAAGTAAGTCAGAAAGAGAAAGACAAATATTGTATGCTAACTCACATATACGGAATCTAAAAATGGTACTGATGAACTCAGTGACAAGAACGAGGAAGCAGATACAGAGAATGGACTGGAGAACTCGAGGTATGGGAGGGGGTGGGGGGTGAAGGGGAAACTGAGAAGAAGTGGGAGAGTAGTACAGACATATATATACTACCAACTGTAAAATAGTCAGTGGGAAGTTGTTGTATAACAAAGGGAGTCCAACATGAGGATGGAAGATGCCTTAGAGGACTGGGGCAGGGAGGGTGGGGGGGAATCGAGGGGGCGGCGTCAAGGAAGGGAGGGAATATGGGGATATGTGTATAAAAACAGTTGATTGAACCTGGTGTACCCCCAAAAAAAATAAAATAAAATAATAAAAAAAAAAAAAAAAAAAAAGAAAACACACTTATGGGGATGGGGGAGGAATAAATTGGGAGATTGGGATTGGCATATGTACACTACTATATATAAAATAGGTAATTAATAAGAACATGCTCTATAGCACAGAGAACACTACTCAATACTCTTTAATGGCCTATATGAGAAAAGAATCTAAAAAAAAAAGAGTGGATATATGTATATGTATAACTGATTCACTTTGCTGTACACCTGAAACTAACACAACATTGTAAATCAACTATACAGCTATATCCCAATAATATTTTTTTAAAAAGTTAATGACACACATTTACAACAACATGCATGAAATTTGAGGGTATTACGCTAAGTGAAATAAGCCAGACAAAGACAAATAGTATATTCCACTTATATGTGGAAACTAAAAAAGCCAAACTCCTAGATACAGAGAATAGAGTAGTAATTACCAGGGGCTGAGTGTTGGGGGAAATAGGGAGATGATGGTCAAAGTACAAACTTCCTGTCATGAGTAAATTCTGAGGATCTAATGTACAGCATGCTGATTATAAATAAAGCTGCATTATATATCATACTTAAAAGTTGCTAAAGAGAGTCCATCTTAAATTTTCTTACCACAAAAGCAGAAATGATAATTATAAATACAGCGGAGGTGTTAGCTAACCCTATGCTGATAATCATTTTGCAATATTTAAGTGTATCAAATTAACATGTTTTATACCTTAAACTTAGACAACGTTATATGTGAATGATATTGTTATATATCAATAAGACTAGAAAAAGTCAATGGCAAAATATTCTTTACATTGAAAGATGTCAGCTAAATTTGTAGAATCAATGTTTTCATAACCCTTTTCAAAGTATGCCATTTTCATCATTCTATAACATAATAACACCAAACTATAATTGCTGTAGTACATATATAGTAAGTACTAATTCTAACTGTAACTCCAAGTTTATTCACGTTATTTATTTACAACATTTAGAACAAAGTGTTTGTGCAAAAGACCACTGTAAAAGAATGGAGTGTTTTTTCAGCATGGTGCTCAGTTTGCATAAGTTTTTTTAAAAAATTCACCAGGTTCCAAGAAGGGATAAAATGATACAAAGCATCCACCAAGAAAATCTGGTTCTTAAATGTACTTTGCCTCAATTATTATCAAGAGATTCAAGCAAGAGTGGATGGATAGGGACTTCTTTGGTGGTGCAGTGGTTGCGAATCCACCTGCCAATGCAGGGGACATGGGTTCAAGCCCTGGGCCGGGAAGATCCCACATGCCATGGAGCAACTAAGCCCATGTGCCACAACTACTGAGCCCATGCTCTGCAACAAGAGAAGCCACTGCACTGAGAAGTCCACGCACTGTAATGAAGAGTAGCCCCTGCTCACCACAACTAGAGAGAGCCTGCACGCAGCAACAAAGACCCAACGCAGCCAAAAATGAATGAATAAATAAAAATAAATCTTAAGAAAAAATGGGTGGATAGATTGTTTCCAATCAACCAATAAAGCTTAAATGACTCACTAAAGAACAAAAATTATTTCAATCTTAAGCTACATTAACAAAGTCTTATCACATTTCAACAAACCTTTATTTGTGCGTTTTTTAAACCTAAGTGTAAAAATATGTATCCTTTTTGAATTTCTTTTTTTTTTTTCACTAACAAGAATAGTCATTTCAGACCAGTCAATGTATCACCAACTCCAAGAATTTTAGATTTGGAAAGAAGCTAAAGAAACTACTTTAGCTTCCCATCCAATATATATTTTCTTTTAACAATATTTGTTCTCTTCTTGACTATTTCCAGTGATGGGCATCTCACTTGGACTGACACAGTCCATTTAATTATTGGAAATTCTCATCTATGAGTAAATGACCAAAACTTTAAATAGGAGAAAAACAAATACAGAGAAATGAGCATGCGCCAAACCAACATTGATTCAATAGACAGTGCTTTTCATACTTTGCTAATTTTGAATCATTGTAATTATTGTTATCAAAACTACACTTCTCCATCTCATCCACAAATATAATATTGTTTTTATAGGCAACAGTAGGATTTTCCTCATATTCTACTACTCTCCAACATAAACTTGCTATACCAGTCAACTTGGTTTATTCCTACCCTAAATCCAAATCAACTTTTTCATCTCAGTGCACAGGATAATTTTCTAATTTCTCATAACCTAACTTCACTTCTATAAATCTGGATCCTATTTTCTTAAACCCCAGATTAGATATCCTCCATCCCCAAGAAGTCTTCTTTGATTAACCCCAAATGACTCCAACCTTTGAACTTGATGATCTAGCCAAGGTAATTGGTTTACCTGACCTCCAACTCAATTATTCTAGTCTTAGTATTTACTCTGTGATTTTGGACACTGCAGTGAACAAGACACAGGTTAAGAAACCTCCCCATTGGCATAATTTAAACACTGAAGGATAAAAGCAAATGTATTTGCAGATCTGGAGGGAAGAGAGAAGACTACAGATTGAAGAAACAAGGAAGACTTTGGGGAAGAAGTATCATTTGAGCTGGGCCTCAAAAGATGGCCCTGGGTAAATTCTGAAAGTTGGAAATACAAACAAAAGCCATTTTATGCAGAAGGAATAGCTGGAACAATGGCATGGAGGTAAGAAAGGAAATTATGTATATGAAGAACTATACCTTTAGTTTTCTGTGGCCAGAACAAATGTTTATGAAGAGGTCAGGAAAGGTGAAGCTAGAATATGCAGGGACCATATTATAGAGGAACTTGTTTGCCATTCTAAGGATCTGAGACTTTATTTTGTAGGTAAAAGGGAGCCATTGAAAACAAGCAGCAAAGTGACATGACCAGATCTATTTTTAACAAAAAATAAGAAAACCAACATTAATAATTCTTTAGAATTATAATTTCAGATAGTAGGGAAAGTAGTTTTGAACCAGGGACCCTCTGTTTTATTTTTTCCCCAAATTTTCAGTATCTACCAACATCTTATAGTTTAAGTATGTTAATTCAGGCTGAGAATAAGAATTAGAATAATAAGAATAATGAATTTATTGCAAGTTGCCATATACCACATATTTTTCTAGTTTTTATAGCCCCAGGCGTTAATATTATTTTCATTTTATAGATGATAAAACTGAGCATCAGATAGTTTTAAAAGCTTGCCAAGGGTCAGCTAAGTACTAAGCTTGAATTTGAATCCATGCAGCTTGACAACAATACCTGTGCTCTTAAACACTACATCATTTGACCCTCAACAGCTGAGTAGCTACTGAACCAGAGTGTCAGAAATGAGAGGGCCTCTAAAACAATTTGCTCAACCCTCTTATTGTCAGATGCTGAAACTGAGGACCAGGAGATGGGAGAGCATCTTGCTCAAGGTCACAGAATTCATTAGTAGAAATGCCTGCCTAGAACATAGGTCTCCTGATTCCTACTTGTGTTTATTCTATTGTACTATTTTGCTCTTCTTCTAGCAAAAAAGAAGGCTGTGTATCTCCCCAATACTAGGGTTGGAGTTTTCCAGGAAAGCTGATTCAAACACAAAGTCCCTAAAATTCAAATGACATAGCAAATCAAAAATTCCAAACTTATGGTCTCCTTTTGTGTGTGAGTGTGTGTGATGTGTGGCTGGAATAGGTTATAGAGATCCAGGTGAAAGGCCACAACTCTGGGACAGAAAGAATCTCTTCAGACAGGGATTTCCCCTCATTAGCCCCAGATGCAGTTCCTCCTTTCTTATCCCCTGGGAATAAGGCTGTTCCGAGCATGTGACTCCTGTTCTCTGCAAAGTCTGAAGCAGCCACCTGTTTGCTTTAGAGTACAACTCCAGGTATCAAGCTCAATCAATCTCAAAGGCCATAAAATTTTCAGGCCACAATTCCTGGAACAGTTGCCTATTCCAGCTCGATCTTCTGTGTCAGTAAAACACCACCAAAATTCTTGATAAATAAGAGGCCAGGAATTCCCTTAGACCTCTCATCTCCTCCTGCTAAAGTGTAGGTGGGTAGTTATTTTTTTTATCTTCCTACCATAGCTTCCAGCCACTCCTTTGAATTTTCAAGGTTTAAAGGTAACTGTAACCAACTCAGAAATGGCCTTAGCAAAGAGAAAACTTTGTTCCAGGAGTTTCTATGGTAATCTTTCTCAAACTTTGATGGCAACCAAATACCTTGGGCTGTTGTAAAAAAATTCAAATACTCTGGTTTCATTCCCAAATATTCCAATTTAGTCGAGCTGGGGTCAGAGTCAGAAATCCTCATTTTCCAAGAACCAGCTGTGAATCTATTATGTACCCAAGTTTGGAAACCATTGATCTATGGTTTGCATATTAAGGATGAAATCCTGAGAGGTATTGTAATTAGAGTTATAGGTAGGCATTAATGTATGTATGGAAACTTTCTCCCCTCCTCTTCATTCACTCATAAAAGTCAGCTGCTTTCATTTGACCTGCTATCTCTGGAGTACACCTCATTGGCTCATTCAGGACAATTAGATGGCTTCAGCACAGGTGCAAGCAGAAGGTTGCCAGTACCTCTGACTTGCCCACACATTCCCACCTATACCAGGGCTCCATAGAAAACTGAGCTATCACTGAAGAAAATCTACTAACCCAGTTTTATACCTAAATTAATCAAATCTTGCAGCTGGGGAGATGGGAGAAGTCTGAAATTTTGTTTTACCTGCTTTCCCCTAAGACTGTTGTGCAAACAAGTAAGAATATGTGTGTGAACATGACAGAATAATCTTTCCATTCATACAGAGTGCAGCTGAAGACCCTCCAAGCTGGAAGACATGAAGAAGTCATATAGAACAGTGTTTCACAAACTTTAATGTGCGTATGAAGCATCTGGATAGACTCTCCATCTACTCAATTCATGGCCGGTGGATCAACAGCATTAGCATCACCTGAGAGCTTATTGGTACTGCAGCATCTCAGTCCCCACACTAGACCTGCCAAAATATAGTCTGCATTTTAACAGGATCTCCAGGTTTGAACCAGTAGTTCTCAAAGTGTATTCCCAAGAACAGCACAATCAGCATCACCTGGGAACTTGTCAAAATTGTACATTCTCAGGCAACACCCTGGACCTTTTCAATCAGAAACTCTGCAGTTTGGGGCCAGAAATCTGATTTTAGAAGCCCTCCAGGTGTTTTTGATGCACACTCAAGTTTGAAAACCACTCTAGACTATTCTTCTTTCAGGCAATATTGGCTTTTCAATCAGTCAGAATGCCGGGACAGAAATGGGCAGGTTTCAGGGCGATTCCATTATCATTTTCAGAAAGCTCCCTCTATTTTATGAAACACTTTATGATCCCTGGTATACATTTAATGTTTGTGCCACCTCAATTATATTTCAAAACCTAATTAATCTCCAATATTGTGGTATTTGGAGTTGGGGCCTTTGGGAGGTGATTGGGTCATGAGAATGGAGCCCTAATCAATGGGATAACTGCCATTATAAAAGAGACCTCAGAAAATTCCCTTGCCTCCCTTCACCATGTGAAGACATAGCAGAAGATGGTCATCTATGAACCAGGAAGTGAGCTCTCCCCAGACACCAAATCAGCCAGCACCTTGATCTTGGACTTCCTAGCTTCCAGACCATGAGATATGTTTCTGTTGTGTATAAGCCACCCAGTTAATGCCATTTTCTTATAGTAGTCTTAACAGACTAAGACATTGCCCTGTCTTCACACACGGTCCTCCTTCTCATTGGCAACACTTTTCAAATCCTTTTTGCTACAAGAAATCCAGATTTGGCAAGTACTTCCTCGTATCCTCTGTCAAGTGAGTGCCTAGTTTCTGAGCTTCCATATCAAGTCTCTCAGACATAACCATCAGAAATAAAACTCCAAATTTTTCAACATCCTAAAGTTGCAAAGAGTTTTATTTTCATTAGTATGCTGATGGAACTCTATTCTTTAAATTTATCTTTACTCACATTATCTTATGTAATTCACTTAAAAATCTTCTGAAGGAGTTCCTGTTATTACCCCCATTTTCCTGAGAAATTGAAACTTAGGAAGATTAGTAACTTGTGTAAGATTAGAGCTAGCAAGCAGCAGAGCCATGACTGAAAGTGAGGTAATATTTCAAAGCCTATGAGCTTAATCATAAAAGTATGCATGACCTCCTTCCCTAAAAGGGAGGCCATGATATGGGTAAGAATGTAGAAGGATAAGACCTGGACTTATGAGGGTATAGCAGGGAGTAGGTGTAGTGGTGAGGGGGAACAATGAAGGGGCTTCTGTTTTGGAGTATGCTGTAGGAGGGAAAAACTACAGAATATTTGTCCTGATAGAGTGTGCTCCATTCAGACTAGAATAGTGTCTTCAAATAGGGCATCCAAAAAGAGAGTCTGAAGCAGTTTATCAGAACCAAGTTAGTTTCAAACCTAAACTCAACTTAGAGGACTAGGTACAGTGAGAGTAAGGAGCAGTGGACAAATTAGAGTCTACCTGGATTAATATCAGAATTCCAGAGACAGCGAGGGGAAGTCAGGCAATGGCAAGATTTTTATGAGTTCCCAGCATACATTTGTATCACTTCATCACACATTGTCTTTTAATTGTTAATTGAAATATCACATGTACAAATAGTCTTCCAATCAAACTGCAAGCCTCTTGATGACAGCAACCATAAGTTACACATCTTTTGTCTTTTGCCACAGTACCCAACATTCACTAATTCATTTATTCTTTCATTGATCATCTTATCAGTCTCTGTGCTAGACATTGGGTATACAAAGATGAGTAAGACATGGTCCCCAACCTCATGAGGCCACAGTATAAAATAGATTATCAGCAGGACTTAATGGATGAAATTCAGAGGCCATAGACCTGGAAAATACTGGGTATGTGAGCATATATGCATTTTTCTGTAGAAAATCTATAGTTTCTATCAGATTCTCAAAGTTGACCATAGCCTATAATTTGGGGTGGGGAACAGACTTGTAAATAAATAATAAAATATGAATCCTAAGAGTTGGTGAGTGGGAACAGATCAGGGAAGCATGTAAAGTTTCATAGAATAGTGCAGGAGTAGGGCACAATATGCAAATGTATGGAAGAGTGAAAGAGCATACTGCATTTGGGAAATCACAAATAGTTTGATACGGCAGCAAGACAAGGCTAGAGAGGCAGTATACCAAGCTCAAAACTACCTCTTCCTCCATTTACCCCACTTCGGGGATATTCCTGACTTCTGTGGATAGACTCACACACAGACAGCCCCCACACTGCAATAGCTACTTAGAAGAGATAACAAGTAGGCAGCTGTCCCCCAAAAGCACCTGACCCTCATTTCAAGATTTTAAAAGTGAAAAGAGGAAGTTTAGATAGATAGCCTTTTGCCCCTCTCACATTTGTATTCCTAGCTTTGGCACTTGGAGAAATCACTGGCAGTAAGGGAAATGAAATGCCATTTTCATTATTTTTAGTCTTTTTCCATTGTATTTCTAAGAGACTTTGAGGGACCTGGGGGTTGCAGAGCAGTATGTCTGTTGTCACGTAGCATATTATCTAATTGCTAACTTTCCAACTTATTCTCTATTGCTGCTCTGTGAGTTTGCATGGTTTCTTAAGCCATTACTGGTCATTTTTGTTTTTCTCCCAGAGCTAATATCTTTGGCACTGCCTTATTCCCTGCCTTCTCCCTTTTTTCAGGCTGTTACCAGGATTGACTTCAGAAATTTGTCACTTTAAGAAGCAGAGGAGTCTGATAGAGTGTAGGGGTCAGACCAAAGTGTTTATGCCTCCGTCTTCCCTGCTTGATGAACCTGGCTTTAAATCTTGGCTTCCCTTTTAGTCTTTGTTTTTCCATCAGGGTACTATGGATTTCTCAGCTTCTCTCAGTCTGCCCTCTATCCTGTACGATTGCTACCAGAACTTGGCTTCAATGAGGGTTACTCCCTCTCCTAAACTCTGGCATAATATGCTTCAAGGGACTGACTTCTGTATTATTGACTCCTAACTGACTCTGGACTGGGTATATCTCAGCAAGCAGCCTTTTGCAGTCAACCCTCTTTAGTGTATCTGTCCTCAGTCATTAGCTTTTCCAAGTTAATTCTTGAGGTGCCTACTAGGAAACAAGTACCATTTCCCACCATCTGGTCCCCTGGCTTATGCCCACAGTCAGCCAGATCCATTTTATCTTAGCTCCTATTTATACTTGCAGGGAGGAAATTTCACCACTTTTGTGGCCTTATTTCCAGGTGCTCCCCCATTAGCTGGGAATCAATAGACATCTGTTATCTATCTCCCCACCTGGTGGTGGGTGGGGGTCAGCACAGTGAGGGAGATGAGAAGGATCTTTACTAACTCCCTGGATTATGAATTTCTCTGAGATAGCAGGAGAGTTGGGAAAAAATTGAGCTCAATTTTTGTAGAGCAAATGACCTCGGACACCAGAAAGGACTGCAAAGATCCTGACATAACTGGGTAGGACAGAGGGGAAAAAAAGGAGAAAGAGCAGGAGAAGAAAGGAAAGGAATGGGTCCCACACCCTAGGGTGGGGGTATCTGAAACAGAGGGGAGATTGTCAAATTCAGGGAAATGTCCCTTATCTGACAGGGAAACCCCTTCTCCAAAGGGGAATTTCCCTGGGTCAGAAGGGAAGCATTTAGGACTGCTCAAAGAGGATGAAGCAGCTGAGTTATGGCAGATGGGAAAGAGGGAGAAACACACAGAAGGTCTGCACCACAGCTCAGTATGCTCAGATTGAGATATCAATTCACAGCTGAACAGGGGGTCTGGGAGCTGGAGCATGAGAACTGGAGAATTGGTCCAGGGTGAGAAACATTGTTGGCAGTGGGGAGACAGACTGAGAGGACAGGAGGGAAGAAATCCACCGTGGAGAGTGCCTACTGCAGAAAGTGGCATGGCCATAGAGGCGGCTGGATGCTGCTGACTCACAAGCAGAGAGGAGGAGCCATGGGCATAGCCTCTCTCTTGGCACCTGCGATGGACAGAGGAAGGACCCCTGTGGGCCGAGTTAACACACTCAGGGATAACCAAGGCCCCCAGGCGGGGCTGGCCTAGAGTTCCTGCAGCCGAGAGCCAAAAGCCCACAGAGTGGCCCGGCTCTGGAGACATTCTGTTTACACCTGAGCTGCCAGTGACCCTCTGCAACAGGCACCATCATGGCTGACTGAACCACCATGACCCAGGCAGGGCAACCAGTGAAGTCATAGCAGGGGGCAGGAGCCACGGTTGGAGTCCCGCTATCAGCCCGAGCGACCCAAGCTGCTGTGACCCAGGCAGGGCACCACTGCTCACTCACTCCCACGGGAAGGAGCCACTATTGTACTCTCTCCCTCCCCATACACCATCACTTACAGATGAACAACAAAGGAAGCTCTGCTGGTCGCAGAATAATACAAAAAGCTAAAGGCAGGTAGAAGGACACTTACAGCAGAGACCCCCAAGGAAACAGAAATATTAATATTAATTCTATGGATCTGGTCCATTCTGGGGTCAGTTCTAGTTTTTCTTTTTCTTTTTTTTATTAATTACAATCTTAGTCCTAAGGGTCTACATGTTTTATAACATATTTTTTATTCTATTTTTATTCAATTTTTATTTTTAGCCTTTTTATATATTTCTATTTCTAGCTAAGTTTTTTGTAGTGCAGACTGTATCTCTCCTATCTTCTTTTCATCTCTATCTTCTATACATTTCTATTTCTTTCTTTTTCTTCTCATATTTCCAGTCACACAATGCTCTTCTGTTGCCCTGCCTTCTATCCTTTTTTAGTTTATTTTATCTTAATATACTTATAAGAAATATTATCAGTCTGCTCTGTTTCCTTGCTTTATTCTCCAGATGACACACTGCTTTGGTATTTCTTATTAGGTTTTCGTCTTTATCTTAGTTCTAAGTATAATTGTCTAATTTCATTCTGAGAATCTCCAATCTGTCCAGTGTAATCTAGCTCTTTATTATATTTGATCCTAGCTTGCAATATCTCCCTGGATTTGTGTGTGTGTGTGTGTGTGTGTGTGTGTGTGTGTGTGTGTGTGTGTGTGTGGTGTTATTTCTTTGTTTGTTTTTCTTTTTGTTTTGTTCTGTTTTGGTTGTGAATTTCTGTTGGTTTTTTCTTTGAATGTCTGATAGCATACTGGGGTTCTTGTGTCAGGTCTTTCTAGTGCCTTATGATCTATTGGATTCAGTATTTGCATTTTTTATACATGTATGTGTTTCCTTGACTTAGTATTTGTTTGATTCAACACTCTGCCATTAGTCTGGGGCTTGGACAGTCTTCTTTAAAACACTTTATTGCCAGGACAAGCAACCTCTGAAGTTTGGACGATTATGAGAAAACAAAGAAAGAGCATGCAGGAAAAGGAGCAGATAAAGAAAGCAACAAGATCAAATAAATGAAAAGGAAACAGGAAAAATGCCTGAAAAAGAATACAGAATAATGATGGTAAAGATGATCCAAAATCTTGATAACAAAATACAAAAAATACAAGAAAGTTAATAAGGACTCAGAAGAACGAAAGAACAAACAAACAGTAATGGACAACAAAATAAACGAAATTAAAAATATTCTAGATTGTATAAAAAGCAGAATAACTGAGGCAGAAGAAAGAATAAGTGAGTTGGACGACAGAATGAGGGAAATAACTGCCACAGAGCAAGAGAGAGAAAAAAGAATGGAAGACAGTCTCAGAGACCTTGGTGACAACATTAAGCACACCAACATTCGAATCATAGGCATCCCAGAAGAGGAAAAAAAAAAAAGAAAGGGTCTGAGAAAATATGTGAAGAGATTAGAGTGGAAAACTTCCCCAACGTGGGAAAGGAAATAATTAACCAAGTCCAAGAAGTGCAGAGAGTCCCATACAAAATAAGTCCAAGGAGAAATACACGAAGGCACATATTAATCAAAGTAATGACAATTAAAAACAAAGAAAAAATATTAAAAGCAGCAAGAGAAAAACAACAATAACATATAAGGGAAAACCCATAAGGATAACAGCTGAACTTTCTGTAGAAATTCTGCAGGCCAGAAGGGAAAGGCAGGATATAATGAAAGTCCTGAAAGAGAAAAATCTACAGCCAAGAATACTCAACCCAGCAAGAATCTAATTCAGATTCGATGAAGAAATCAAAAGCTTTCCAGACAAGCACAAGTTAAGAGAATTCAGCACCACCAAATCAGCCTTACAACAATTGCTAAAGGAACTTTTCTAAGTAGGAAAGACAAGAGAAGGAAAACACCTACAAAAAAAAACCAAAACAATTAAGAAAATGGTAATAGGAACATACATGTCAATAATCACCTTAAATGTAAATGGATTAAATGCTCCAACCAAAAGACACAGACTGGCTGAATGGATATAAAAACAAGACCCTACTATTTGCTGCCTACAAGAAACCCACTTCAGAACTAGGGATACATATAGACTGAAAGTAAAGGGATGGAAAAAGATATTCCATGCAAATGGAAGTCAACAGAAAGCTGGAGTAGCAATACGCATATCAGAAAAATTAGACTTTAAACTAAAGACTATTAAAAGAGACAAGTAATGTCACAACATAATGGTCAAGGGATCCATCCAAGAAGAACATATAACAACTGTGAATATCTATGCACCCAAAATAGCAGCACCTCAATACATAAGGTAAATGCTTACAGCCATAAAAGAGGAAATTGAAAGTAACAAAATAATAGTAGGAGACTTTGACACATGCCACTTACATCAATGGACAGATCATCCAAACAGAAATTAAATAAGGACACACAAGCTTTAAATGACACATTAGACCATCTCGACTTAATGGATATTTATAGGATATAACATCCAAAATCTACAGAATACACTTTCTTCTCAAGCGCACAAGGAATATTTTCCAGGATGTATCACATCTTGGGTCACAAATGAAGCCTCGGCAAATTCAAGAATATTGAAAACATATCAAGCATCTTCTCTGACCACAATGCCATGAGACTAGATATCAATTACAGGAAAAAAATGTAAAAAATATAAACACATAGAGGTTAAACAATACATTATTAAACAACCAAGAAATCATTAAAGAAATCAAAGAGGAAATAAAAAATATCTAGAAACAAATGACAGTGAAAACAAAACAACTCAAAACCTATGGGACACAGAAAAAGCAGTTCTAAGAGGGAAGTTTATAGCAATACAGTCCTACCTTAAGAAACAAGAAAAATATCAAATAAACAACCTAATCTGACACCTACAACAATTAGAGAAAGAAAAACAAAGAAACCCCAAAGTGAGCAGAAGGAAAGAAATCATTAAGGTCAGATCAGAAATAAATGAAAAAGAAAGGAAGGAAACAAAAGCAAATATTAATGAAACAAAAAGCTGGTTCTTTGAGAGAATAAAAAAAAAGATAAACCATTAGCCAGATTCATCAGGAAAAAAAGGGAGAAGTCGCACATCAACAGAATCAGAAATGAAAAAGGAGAAGTAACAATTGACACCACAGAAATACAAAAGATAATGAGAGACTACTACAAGCAACTATATGCCAATAAATTGGGTAACCTGGAAGAAATGGATACATTCTTAGGAAAATACAATCTTCCAAACTGAACCAGGAAGAAATAGAAACCATGAACAGACCAATCACAAGTACAGAAATTGAGAGTGATTAAAAATCTCCCAACAAACAAAAGCCCAGGGTCAGATGGATTCACAGGCGAATTCTATCAAACATTTCTAGAAGCGCTAACACCTAACCTTCTCAAACTCTTCCAAAATATGGCAAGAGGTGGAACACTCTCAAACTAATTCTACGAGGCCACCATCACCCTGATAAAAAAACCAGGTAAAGATGTCACAAAAGAAGAAAATTATAGACCAATATCTCTAAAGAATAAACATACAAAAATTCTCAAAAAAATACTAGGTAACAGAATCCAACAGCACATTAAAAAAACCATACACCATGCTCAATTGGGGTTTATCCATGGAATGCAAGGATTCTTCAATATACACAAATCAATCAATGTGGTACATCATATCAACAAATTGAAGGATAAAAACCATATGATCATCCCAATAGATGCAGAAAAAGCTTTTGACAAAATTCAACATCCATTTATGATAAAAACTCTCCAGAAAATGGGCATAGAAGGAAATTACCTCAACATAAAAAAAGCCATATATGAGAAACCAAAAGTAAACATCGTCCTCAATGGTGAAAAATTGAAAACATTCCATCTAAAAGCAGGAAGAAGAAAAGGAAGTCCATCCTCACTGTTATTATTCAACATAGTTTTGGAAGTGTTAGCCACAGCAATGAGAGAAGAAAATAAAATAAAAGGAATCCAAATTGGAAAAGAAGTAAAATTATCACGCTTTGCAGATGACGTGGTATTACACATAGAAAACCCTAAAGACTCTACCAGCAAACTGCTGGCACTAATTGATGAATTCAGTAAAGTAGCAGGATACAAACTTAATGAGCAGAAACCTTTTGCATTCCTATACACTAACAGTGGAAGAGCAAAAAGAGAAATGAAGCAAACTCTCCCATTTACCATTGCAACAAAAAGAATGAAATACCTAGGAATAAACCTGCCTAAGGAGGCAAAAGACCTGTAGGCAGAAAACTATAAGACACTGATGAGAGGAATCAAAGATGATATTAACAGATGGAGGGACATACCATGTTCCTGGATTGGAAGAATCAACATAGTGAAAATGACTGTACTACCCAAAGCAATTTACAGATTCAACGCAATCCCTATCAAATTACCAATGGAATTTTTCACAGAACTAGAACAAGAAATTTTATGATTTGTATGGAAACGCAAAAGACCCTGAGTACCCAAAGCAAACTTGAGGAAAGAGAGAGTTGGTGGATTAGGCTTCCAGATTTCAAACTATACTACAAGTCCATAGTGATCAAGACAGTATGGTACTGGCACCAAAACAGAAAGGAAGATCAATGGAATAGAATAGAGAACTCAGAAGTAAGCCCAAACACATATGGGCACCTTACCTTTGACAAAGGAGGCAAGATTATACAATGGAAAAAAGACAGCCTCTTCAATAAGTGGTGCTGGGAAAATTGGGCAGCAATGTGTAAAACAATAAAATTAGAACAATCCCTAACACCATACACAAAAATAAACTCCAATGGATTAAAGAGCTAAATGGAAGGCCAGACACTATAAAACTCCTAGAGGAAAACATAGGCAGAACACTCTATGACATACATCAAAGCAAGATCCTTTTTGGCCCACCTCCTAGAATAATGGCAATAAAATCAAGAATCAACAAATGAGACTTAATGAAACTTAAATGCTCTTGCACAGTGAAAGAAACCATAAACAAGAAAAGAAGGCAATGCTCAAAATGGGAGAAAATACTTGCCAACGAAGCAATGGAGAAAGATTAAACTCTAAAATATACAAGCAGCACATGCAGCTTAATACCAAAAAAGCAAATAACCCAATCCACAAATGGGCAGAAGACCTAAATAGACATTTCTCCAAAGAAGACATACAGATGGCCAACAAACACATGAAAAGATGCTCAACATCACTAATCATTAGAGAAATGCCAGTCAAAGCCAGAATGAGGTATCTTCTCACACCAGTCAGAATGGCCATCATCACAGAATCTAGAAACAACAAATATTGGAGAGGGTGTGGAGAAAAGGGAACTCTCCTGCACTGTTGGTGGGAATGTAAGTTGGTACAGCCACTATGGAAAACAGTTTGGAGGTTCCTTAAAAAACTACAAATAGAACTACCATATGATCCAGTAATCCCCCTCCTGGGCATATACCCAGAGAAAACCATAATCCAAAAAGAAACATGTGTCTTAATGTTTATTGCAGCACTATTTACAATCGCCAGGACTTGGAAGAAACCTAAATGCGCATCAACAAATGAATGGATAAAGAAATGTGACATATATAAACAATAGAATATTACCCAGCTATAAAAAGGAATGAGTTGGAGCCATATGTAATGAGGTGGATAGACCTAGAGTCTGTCATACAGAGTGAAGTAAGCCAGAAAGAGTAAAACCAATATTGTATGCTAACTCATATATATGGAACCAAAAAAAAAAAAGTGATACTGATGAACCCAGTGACAAGACAAGAATAAGGATGCAGATGGAGAGGATGGACTGGAGGACACGGGGTTGGGGGTGCAGGGGGCGAACTGAAAGGTGGGAAGAAGTGATAGAGTAGCATAGACATATATATACTATCAACTGTAAGATAGATAGCCTGTGGGAAGTTGCTGTATAACTAAAGAGAGATCAACTCGATGATAGGTGATGCCTTAGAGGGCTGGGACTGGGAGGGTGGAGGGAGTTGCAGCAGGGAGGGTATATGGGGATATGTGTATAAATACTGCTGATTGACTTTGGTGTACCATAAATAAATAAATAAATAAATAAATAAATAAATAAATAAATAAATAAATAAATAATTAGGGATTGGATCATGGATGATAAAAAAAAATTTTGGTAGCCTATGATTTATGGCCATACCTTGTGAATGTTCTGCATCCTAAGAATGCTTTTGGAATTCTGCTATGTTCTTATCCTTCTCACAAAAATAATCCTTAGAAAAAAATTAAAGTAGATCGTCTACCAACTGGTATACTTTCAGGAGCCATCAGCAATGTCTTAGGGTGGCATAGGCCTGAACACCTTTCTCTAGAGTCAAGTCCTTTGCTTTCACAATGAGGAATAAGGCTCAGAATGAGAAGCCCAGGAGTTACCCCACACATATTCATGGGTTAAAGCCTAAAAGTAAGGCTTTTCCTCAGAACAGTATTGGAGGATGTGAAGGAGAACTCAAGGATCCCGGGAATTTGGAATGGAGCAGAAAGAGAGGGCACAATAGGGGGTTGTGATGGTTCAGAGAAAAGTATAACTCAGTCAAAAAATCATCAAAAATAAGACCTAGAGTTCCATTTTCTCTGTATCCTTACTAACACTTGTTATTTGTATACTTTCTAATGATAGATATTTTGACAGATGTGAGGTGATATCTCATTGTGATTTTGGTTTGTGTATCCTTGATGATTAGTAATATTGAGCACCTTTTCATGTGCCTGTTAGCCATCTGTATGTCTTCTTTGGAAAAATGTCAGTTCATGTTTTCTGCCAATTTTTAATCCAGTTATTTGTTTTCTGATATTGAACTGTGTGAGCTGTTTATATATTTTGGATATTAACTTCTCATCAGTCATTCATTTGCAAATATTTTCTCCCATTCAGTAGGTTGTCTTTACATTTTGTCAATTATTTCCTTTGCTGTGCAAAGTTTTTAAGTTTAATTAGGTCCCACTTGTTTATTTTTGCTTTTATTTATTTCAACTTAGAGGACAAATCCCTGCAAATATTGCTACAATTTATGTCAAAGGGTATAATGCCTATGTTCTCTTCTATATTTTTTATTGTTTCAGTCTTACACTTAAGTCTTTAATCCATTTTGTGCTTATTTTTGTATATGATGTGACGAAATTTTCTGATCTCACTCTTTTATATGTAGCTGTCCAGTTTTTCCAGCACTACTTGTTAAAGATACTCTCTTTTTTCAATTGCACATTCTTGCCTCCTTTGTCATAGATTAATTGACCATAGATGTGTGGGTTTATTTCTACACTTTCGATCCTATTTAATTGACGTGTATATTTTTGTTCTGGTATGATGCTGTTTTCATTACTGTAGCTTTGTAGTATACTCTGAAGTCAGATAGAGTGATACCTCCAGCTTTGTTTTTCTCTTCAAGATTGCTTTGGCAATTCAGAATCTTCTGTGGTCCCATATAAATTTTACGATTATTATTATTTTTTAATTTAATTTATTTATAAATTATTTTTGGGGGGTACACCAAGTTCAATTATCTGTTTTTATACACATATCCCTGTATTCCCTCCCTCCCTTGACTCCCCCCACACCCTCCCTCGAGTGCCACCAACCCGCCCCATCCCAGTCCTCTAAGGCATCTTCCATCCTCCAGTTGGACTCCCTTTGTTATACAACAACTTCCCACTGACTAACTATTTTACAGTTGGTAGTATATATATGTCTGTGCTACTCTCTCGCTTTGTCTCAGCTTCCCCTTCACCCCCCGCCTCACCCAAACCTCAAGTTCTCCAGTCCATTCTCTGCACCTGCGTCGTTGTTCTTGTTACTGAGTTCATCAGTACCATTTTTAGATTCCGTATACGTGAGTTAGCAAACAGTATTTGTCTTTCTCTTTCTGACATACTTCACTCTGTATGACAGACTCTAGGTCTATCCACCTCATGACATATAGCTCCATCTCATCCCTTTTTATAGCTGAGTAATATTCCATTGTATATATACGCCACATCTTCTTTATCCATTCGTTTCTTGATGGGCATTTAGATTGCTTCCATGTCCTGGCTATTGTAAATAGTGCTGCAATAAACATTATGGTACACGTTTCTTTTGGGATTATGGTTTTCTTTGGGTATATGCCCAGGAGGGGGATTACTGGATCATATGATAGTTCCTTTTGTAGTTCTTTTTTTTATTATTATTTTTTTGGGGGTACACCAAGTTCAATCATCTGTTCTTATACACATATCCCCATATTTCCGCCCTTCCTTGACTCCCCCACTCTCGAGTCCCCCCCACCCTACCCGCCCCAGTCCTCTAAGGCATCTTCCAAACTCGAGTTGGATTCCCTTTGTTATACAACAACTTCCCACTGACTATCTATTTTACAGTTGGTAGTATATATATGTCTGTGCTACTCTCTCACTTCGTCTCAGTTTCCCTTTCACCCCCCGCCCCCTCCCATACCTCAAGTTCTCCAGTTCATTCTCTGTATCTGCGTCCTTGTTCTTGTCATTGAGATCATCAGTACCATTTTTATTTACTTATTTATTTTTTATTTTTTTGGGGGGGTACACCAGGTTCAATCACCTGTTTTTATACACATATCCCCGTATTCCCTCCCTTCCTTGACTCCCCGCCCCTCAAGTCCCCCCAACCCTCCCTGCCCCAGTCCTCTAAGGCATCTTCCATTCTCCAGTTGGACTCCCTTTGTTGTACAACAACTTCCCACTGACTATTTTACAGTTGGTAGTATATATATGTCTGTGCTACTCTCTCGCTTCGTCTCAGTTTCCCCTTCACCCCCCGCCCCCTCCCATACCTCGAGTTCTCCAGTCCATTCTCTGTATCTGCATCCTTATTCTTGTCACTGAGTTCATCAGTACCATTTTTAGATTCCATATATGTGAGTTAGCATACAATATTTGTCCTTCTCTTTCTGATTTACTTCACTCTCTATGACAGATTGTAGTTCTACCCACCTCATTACATATAGCTCCATCTCATCCCTTTTTAGAGCTGAGTAATATTCCATTGTGTATATATGCCACATCTTCTGTATCCATTCATTTGTTGATGGGCATTTCGGTTGCTTCCATGTCCTGTCTATTGTAAATAATGCTGCAATAAACATTATGGTACACGTTTCTTTTGGGATTATGGTTTTCTTTGGGTATATGCCCAGGAGTGGGATTACTGGATCATATGGTAGTTCCATTTGTAGTTTTTTAAGGAACCTCCAAATTGTTTTCCATAGTGGCTGTACCAATTTACAGTCCCACCAACAGTGCAGGAGAGTTCCCTTTTCTCCACACCCTCTCCAACATTTGTTGTTTCCAGATTTTGTGATGATGGCCATTCTGATCGGTGTGAGGTGATACCTCATTGTGGCTTTGTCTTGCATTTCTCTGATGATTAGTGCTGTTGAGCATCTTTTCATGTGTTTGTTGGCCATCTGTATGTCTTCTTTGGAGAAATGTCTATTTAGGTCTTCCGCCCATTTGTGGACTGGGTTGTTTGCTTTTTTGGTATTAAGCTGCATGAGCTGCTTGTATATTTTGGAGGTTAATCCTTTGTCCATGTTTCATAGGCAACTATGTTTTCCCATTCGGAGGGTTGTCTTCTTGTCTTGTTTATGGTTTCTTTGGCTGTGAAAAAGCTTTTAAGTTTCATGAGATCCCATTTTTTTATTCTTGATTTTATTTCCCTGATTCTAGGAGGTAGATCAAAAAGGATCTTGCTTTGATGGATGTCATAGAGTGTTCTTCCTATGTTTTCCTCTAGGAGTTTTATAGTGTCTGGCCTTCCATTTAGCTCTTTAATCCATTGGAGTTTATTTTTGTGTATGGTGTTAGGAAGTGTTCTAATTTCATTCTTTCAAAGGCTGCTGTCCCATTTTCCCAGCACCACTTATTGAAGAGGCTGTCTTTTTTCCATTGTATACTCGTGCCTCCTTTGTCAAAGATAAGGTGCCCATATGTGTTTGGGCTTACTTCTGAGTTCTCTATTCTATTCCATTGGTCTTCCTTTCTATTTTTGTGCCAGTACCATACTGTCTTGATCACTATGGCCTTGTAGTATAGTTTGAAGTCAGGAAGCCTGATTCCACCAACTCCATTTTTCCTTCTCAAGATTGCTTTGGCTATTCGGGGTCTTTTGCCTTTCCATACAAATCGTAAGATTTCTTGCTCTAGTTCTGTGAAAAATGCCATTGGTAATTTGATCATGATTGCATTGAATCTGTAAATGGCTTTGGGTATTACAGTCATTTTTACGATGTTGATTCTTCCAATCCAGGAACATGGTATGTCCCTCCAAATGTTTGTGTCGTCTTTGATTTCTTTCATCAATGTCTTAAAGTTTTCTGCATACAGGTCTTCTGCCTCCTTAGGCAGGTTTATTCCTAGGTATTTCATTCTTTTTGTTGCAATGGTAAATGGGAGAGTTTCCTTCATTTCTCTTTCTGCTCTTCTGTTGTTAGTGTATAGGAATGCAAGAGATTTCTGTACATTGATTTTGGATCCTGCTACTTGACTAAACTCATCAATTAGTGCTAGCAGTTTTCTGATAGAGTCTTTAGGGTTTTCTATATATAATATCATGTCATCTGCAAAGAGTGACAATTTTACTTCTTCTTTTCCAATTTGGATTCCTTTCATTTCTTTTCTTCTCTGATTGCTGTGGCTAAAACTTCCAAAACTATGTTGCATAATAATGGTGAGAGTGGACACGCTTGTCTTGTTCCTGTTCTTAGAGGAAATTCTTTCAGTTTTTCCCCATTGAGAACGATGTTGGCTTTTGGTTTCTCATATATGGCTTTGATTGTGTTGAGATAATTTCATTCTATGCCCATTTTCTGGAGAGCTTTTATCATAAACGGATGTTGAACTTTGTCAAAAGCTTTTTCTGCATCTATTGAGATGATCATATGGTTTTTATCCTTCAAGTTGTTGATATGATGTATCACGTTGATTGATTTGTGTATATTGACGAATCCTTGCATCCCAGGGATACAGCCCAATTGATAATGGTGTATGATTTTTTTATGTGCTGTTGGAGTCTGTTAGAGAGTATTTTGTTGAGGATTTTTGCATCTATATTCATCAGTGATATTGGTCTGTAGTTTTCTTTTCTTGTGACATCTTTGCCTGGTTTTGGTATCAGGGTGATGGTGGCCTTGTAGAATGAGTTTGGGAGTGTTCCTCCTTCTGCGATATTTTGGAAGAGTTTGAGAAGGATAGGTGTTAACTCTTCTCGAAATGTTTGATAGAATTCGCCCGTGAATCCATCTGCTCCTGGGCTTTTGTGTGTTGGGAGATTTTTAATCACTGCCTCAGTTTCCGTACTTGTGATTGGTCTGTTCATGGTTTCTATTTCTTCCTGTTTCAGTCTTGGAAGATTGTATTTTTCTAAGAATGTATCCATTTCTTCCAGGTTATCCAATTGATTGGCATATAGTTGCTTGTAGTAGTCTCTCATGATCATTTGTATTTCTGAGGTATCCGTTGTTACTTCTCCTTTTTCATTTCTAATTCTGTTGATTTGCATCTTCTCCCTTTTTTTCTTGATGAGTCTGGCTAATGGTTTATCAATTTTGTTTATCTTCTCAAACAACCAGCTTTTAGTTTTATTAATTTTTGCTATTGCTTCCTTCCTTTCTTTTTCATTTATTTCTACTCTGATCTTTATGAATTCTTTACTTCTGCTCACTTTGGGGTTTCTTTGTTCTTCTTTCTCTAGTTGTTTTAGGTGTAAGGTTAGGTTGTTTATTCGATCATTTTCTTGTTTCTTAAGGTAGGACTGTATTGCTATAAACTTTCCTCTTAGAACTGCTTTTGCTGTATCCCATAGATTTTGGGTTGTTGTGTTTTCATTGTCTTTTTTTTCTAGATATTTTTTGATTTCCTCTTTGATTTCTGTAGTGATTCCTTGCTTGTTTAAGAGTGAATTGTTTAGCCTCCATGTGTTTGTATTTTTTGCAGTATTTTTCCTGCAATTGATATCTAGTCTCATGGCATTGTGATCTGAGAAGATGCTTGATATGATTTCAATTTTCTTGAATTTGCTGAGGTTTGATTTGTGACCCAAGATGTGATCTATCCTGGAAAATGTTCCATGTGCACTTGAGAAGAAAGTGTAGTCTGTCGTTTTTGGATGGAATGTCCTATATATATCCATTAAGTCGAGATGGTCTAATGTGTCATTTAAAGCTTGTTTGTCTTTATTGATTTTCTGATTGGATGATCTGTCCATTGATGTAAAGTTGGGTGTTGAAGTCTCTCACTATTATTGTGTTACTGTCAATGTCCCCTTTTATGGCTGGTAGCATTTGCCTTATGTATTGAGGTGCTCCTATGTTGGGGGCATAGATATTTACTATTGTGATATGTTCTTCTTGAATGGATCCCTTGATCATTATGTAGTGTCCTTCCTTGTCTCTTTTAATAGTCTTTACTTTAAAGTCTAATTTGTCTGATATGAGTATTGCTACTCCAGCTTTCTTTTGACTTCCATTTGCATGGAATATCTTTCTCCATTCCTTTACTTTCAGTCTATATGTATCCCTTGGTCTGAAGTGGGTTTCTTCTTGGCAGCATATAGAAGGGTCTTGTTTTTGTATCCATTCAGCCAGTCTGTGTCTTTTGGTTGGAGCATTTAATCCATTTACATTTAAAGTGATTATTGACATGTATGTTCCAATTACCATTTTCTTAATTGTTTTGGGTTTGTATTTGTAGGTGTTTTCCTTTTCTTGTCTTTCCTACTTAGGGAAGTTCCTTTAGCACTTGTTGTAAGGCTGGTTTGGTGGTGCTGAATTTTCTTAACTGTTGCTTCTCTGTAAAGCTTTGGATTTCTCCCTCAAATCTGAATGAGATTCTTGCTGGGTAGAGTATTCTTGGCTGTTGGTTTCTCTCTTTCAGGATTTTCAGTATATCCTGCCATTCCCTTCTGGCCTGCAGAGTTTCTGTAGAGAGGTCAGCTGTTATCCTTTTGGGTTTTCCCTTCTATGTTATTTGTTGCTTTTCTCTTGCTGCTTTTAATATTTTTTCTTTGTGTTGAATTGTCGTTAGTTTGATTAATATGTGCCTTGGTGTATTTCTCCTTCGGTTTATTCTGTATGGGACTCTCTGTGCTTCTTGGACTTGGTTAATTATTTCCTTTCCCATGTTGGGGAAGTTTTCCACTATAACCTCTTCAAATATTTTCTCAGACCCTTTCTTGTTTTCTTCTTCTTCTGGGATGCCTATAATTCGAATGTTGGTATGCTTAATGTTATCACTGAAGTCTCTGAGGCTGTCTTCTATTCTTTTTATTCTTTTTTTTTCCTGCTCTGTGGCATTTATTTCCCCCATTCTATCTTCCAATTCACTTATTTGTTCCTCTGCCTCAGTCATGCTGCTGGTTGTAGCATCTAGAGTATTTTTAATTTCAGTTATTTTGTTATCCATTGCTGTTTGTTTTTCTGAGTTCTTATGAACTGTTTCTTGTACTTTCTCTATTTTGTTATCGACATTTTGTATCATTTTTACTATCATCACTCTGAATTCTTTTTCAGGCATTTTTCCTATTTCCTCCTCATTTATTTGGTCTTGTGGGTTTTTTCCTGCTCCTTTGCCTGCATGGTGTTTCTTTGTTTTCTCATGGTTGTCCAAACTTTTGGGGTTGCTTGTCCTGGCGATAGAGGTGTTTATAGAAGACTGTCCAAGCCTCAGACTAATGTCCAAGTATTGGATTAAGCAAATACTAAGTCTAGGAAACTCATACATGTATAAGACACACAATTACTGAATCCTTTAGGACATAAGGCTCTGGAAAGACCTGACAGAACCCCAGTAGGCTACCTGATATTGAAAGAGAAACCCAAGAGTAATTGACAACTGAAACAGAACAATTCAGGGACAAAAGCAAAAGTAAACAAACAAATAACACCTTACACATACAAACACTAATCCAGGGAGATTTTGTAAGCTAGAATCAAATATAGAAAAGAGCTAGAGTACCACCAGACAGAATGGAGATTCTGAGAATGTAATTAGACAAGTATACTAAGAACTAAGATAAAGACAAAAACCTAATATTAAATACCAAGGCAGTGCGTCATCCAGAGAATAGAGCAAGGAGTCTGAGCAGATCGATAGTGTTGCTTATAAGTATGTTAAGATAAAATAAACTTAAAATGGCTGGAAGAAAGAGTAACAGAAGAGCATAGTGTGGTTGGAAATATGCAAATAAAAAGAAAGGAATAGAAATGTATAAAAGATAGGGATAAAAGGAAAGTATGAGATATATTATCCGTACTACCAAAAACTTAGCTAGATGTAGAAGTATATAAAAAGGCAAAAAAATGAAAATAGAATAAAAAATATCATTAAAAATTATGTTATAAAACTTGTAGATCCCTTAGGACTAAGGTCGTAATTAATAAAAAAAAAAAAGAGAGAAAGAGAAAAAAAAAAATTCAGAACTGATCCCAGAATGGACCAGTTCGATAGGATCGATACTAATATTTCTGTTTCCTTAGCGTCTCAGCTGTAAATGTCCTTCTCCTCGCCTTGGGTTTTTTTGCATTATTCTGTGACCAGGAGAGGTTCCTTTATTGTTCGTCTGTAAGTGTTGGAATGTGGTGAGGGAGAGGGTACAATAGTGCCTCCTTCCCCTGGGAGTGAGTGAGCAGTGGCGCACTGTTGTTTCAGTCGGGCTGGAGGTGCCTGTTGCAGAGGGAAACAGGTGGCTCAGGTGTAAACAGAAAGTCTTAGAGTTGAGCCTCTCTTGGGGTTTTTTTTTTTTGTTGTTGTTGTTTTCTCTCAGCAGTCTCCCTGCTGCCGGCGTTCCAAGGGGTTTCAATGCAGCTCTGCCTGAGTGCCTGAGGGTGCTTGTTATCCCTGAGGGCCTTAGGTGGCCCGCAGTGTGTCTCTCCACTGCCTGCTGCAGAGGCACTGAAAGAGTGAGAGAGGCTATGCCCATGGCTCCTCCCCACCGCCCGTGAGCCTGCAACATCCAGCCGCCATCTTGGCCAGGTAGCTCTCAGGGGCAGGCACTCCTCACCACGGACCTCTTCCCTCCTGTCCTCTCGGTCCATCACCTGATTGGCAACAATGTTTCTCACCCTGAACCAGTTCTGCAGTTCCCACGCTCCCTCTCCCGGACCCTCTGTTCAGCTGTGGATCGACATCTCGGTCCCGGAACGCTGAGCTGTGGTGCGGACCCTCTGTATGTTTCTCACTCCCTCCCGTCTGCCACAGCTCCGCCACTTCACTCTCTTTGAGCTGTTGTAGATGCCTCCCTACCGGTTATGTCAGGCTCCTTGCAGTCCTTTCTGGTGTCCGAGGCCGTCTGCTGGTGTCCAGCTGGTTCTCTGTGGGAATTGTGTCCTTCGGTGCATTCCCAATGCTTCTGTGGCGAGGGATGCATTCCACATCCCTCTACTTTGCCGCCATCTTTTTCCTCCAATTTTAGGATTATTTACTGAACTTCTGTAAAAAATGTCATGGGTATTTTGATAGGGAATGCATTCAATCTGTGGGTTGCTTTGCATAGTATGAACATTTTAAAATTAATTCTTCCCATCAGAAAACACAATATATTTTTCAATTTCTTGTATAATTTTCAAATTCCTTCATCAGTGTTTTGTATTTTTCAGAATATACGTCTTTCACTTCCTTGGTTAAGTTTATTTCCAGGTATTTTATTCTTTTTGATGCAATTTTTAAAGTTCCTTATTGGAATATAATTGCTTTACACTTCTGTGAATATATTTGAGGTACACCAAAGTGAATCAGCTGTATTTATACATATATCCCCATATCCCCACCCTCCAGTGACTGCCTCCCACCCTCCCTATCCTGACCCTCTAAGTCATCACCCATCATAGAGTTTATCTCCTTATGATATGCAGAAACTTCCCATGAGCTATCTATTTTACATTTGGTAGTGTATATATGTCAATGCTACTCTCTCACTTCATCCCAGCTTCCTCTTTGTCCCCCCCATCACCCTGTGTCCTCAAGTCTGTTCTCTACATCTGCATCTTTATTCTTGCCCTGTCAATGTGTTCATCAGTACCATTTTTTTTTTATAAATTCCATATATGTGATTTAGCCTACAGTATTTGTCTTTCTCTTTCTGGCTTACTTCACTCTGTATGACAGACTCTAGGTCCATCTACCTCACTACAAATAACTCAATTTCATTCCTTTTTATGGCTGAGTAATATTCCTTTGTATATATATGCCACATCTTCTTTATCCATTCATCTGTCGATGGGCATTTAAGTTGCCTCCATGTCCTGGCTATTGTTAATAGTGCTTCAAGGAACATTATGGTACATATTTCTTTTTGGATTATGATTTTCTCAGGGTATAAGCCCAGCAGTGGGATTGCTTGGTCATATGGTATTTCCATTTTTACTTTTTAAAGGAACCTTCAAACTGTTTTCTATACTGGTTGTAACAACTTACATTCCCACCAATAGTGAGACTTCACTATTCTCCACACCCTTTTCTCCACACCCTCTCCAACATTTATTGTTTCTAGCTTTTTTTTGATGATGGCCATTCTGAAAGGAGTGAGGTGATACCTCATTGTGGCTTTGACTTGCATTTCTCTGATGATTAGTGATGTTGAGCAACTTTTCATGTGTTTATTAGTCATCTGCATGTCTTCTTTGGAGAAATGTCTATTTAGGTCTTCTGCCCATTTGTGGATTGGGTTATTTGCTTTTTTGGTAGTATGATGCATGAGCTGCTTCTATGCTTTGGAGATTAATCCTTTGTCAGTTGCTTCATTGGCAAACATTTCTCCTATTTTGAAGGTTGTCTTCTCATGTTGTTTATGGTTTCTTTCACTGTGCAAAAGCTTTTACGTTTCATTAAGTCCCATTTGTTTTTTCTTGGTTTTATTTCCATTATTCTAGGAGGTGGGTCAAAAAGGATCTTGCTTTGATTTATATCATAGAGTGTCCTGCCTATGTTTTCCTCCAAGAATTTTATGGTGTCTGGTCTTACATTTAGGTCTTTAATCCACTTTCAGTTTATTTTTGTGTATGGTGTTAGGGAGTGTTCTAATTTCATTCTTTTACATGTAGCTGTCCCATTTTCCCAGCACCACTTATTGAAGAGGCTATCTTTTTTTCCATTGCATATTCTTGCCTCCTTAGTCAAAGATAAGGTGCCCATATGTGTGTGGATTTATCTCTTGGTTCTCTATTGTGCTCCATTGTTCTGTATTTCTGTTTTTGTGCCAGTACCATACTGTCTTCACCATTGTAGCCTTGTAGTATAGTGTGAAGTCAGGAAACCTAATTCCTACAGCTCTGTTTTTGCTTTTCAAGATTGCTTTGGCTATTGGGGGTCTTTTCTGTTGCCATACAAATCAAAAAATTTCTTGTTCTAGTTCTGTGTAAAATCCCATTGGTAATTTGATTGCATTGGGTTTGTAGATTACTTTGGGTAGTATAGTCATTTTCACAATATTGAGTCTTCCAATCCAAGAACATGGTATATTTCTCCATCTGCTCATGTCATCTTTGATTTCTTTCATCATTGTTCTATGGTTTTCTGAATACAAGTCTTTTGTATCCTTAGGTAGGTTTATGCCTAGGTATTTTATTCTTTTTGTTGCAATGGTAAATGGGATTGTTTCTTTAAGTTCCCTTTCTGATTTTTCATTGTTAGTGTATAAGAATGCAAGAGATTTCTGTGCATTAATTTTGTATCCTGCAACTTTTCCAAATTCATTGCTGAGCTCTAGTAGTTTTCTGGTGGCATCATTAGGATTTCCTATGTATATGGAAAACAGTAGGAAGGTTCCTTAAAAATCTAAAAGTAGAGCTCCCATTTTACCCAGCAGTCCCACTACTGGGTATATACCCAGAGAAAACCATATTTCAAAAAAGATACATGTACCACAATATTCATTGCAGCATTATTTACAAGAGCCAGGAAATGGAAGCAACCTAAATGTCCATCAACAGATGAATGGATAAAGAAGATGTGTGACATATATACAATGGAATATTACTCAGCCAGAAAAAGGAATAAAATTGAGTTATTTGTAGTGAGGTCGATGGACCTAGATTCTGTCATACAGTGTGAAGTAAATCAGAACGAGAAAATCAAATACTGTATGTTAATGCATATATAGGGAACCTAGAAAAACAGTACTGATGAACCTAGTGGCAGTGCAGGAATAAAGATGCAGATGTAGAGCACAGACTTGAGGACACCAGGGGGAGATGGGGGGAGCAGAAGCTGGGACATAGTGAGGGAGTAGCCTTGACATATCCACACTACCAAATGTAAAATAGATAGTTAGTGGGAAGCTGATATAGAGCACAGGGAGATCAGTTTGATGCTTTGTGAAGACCTAAAGGGGTAGGAGTGGGAGGGTGGGAGGTATGCTCAAGAGGGAGGGGATATGGTGATATATGTATACATATAGCTGATTCACTTTGTTGTACAGCAGAAACTAACTGAATACTGTAAAGCAATTATACTTCAATAAAGATAAAAAAGAGGAGTTATAAATCAATAATGCAATAATACTATACAATGCAATAATACTTTTATATTTTCCTATGTAGTTAACTTTACCAGAGTTCTATACTTCTTGTATGGCTTCAAGTTACTGTCCAGTGCCATTTTATTTCAGTCTGAATAACTCCCTTTAGCAATTCTTGTAGGGCAAGGCTACTAGCAACAAATTTTCTCAGTTTTTGTTATCTGTAATGTCTTAATGACTCCATTTTTGAAGGACAGTTTTACTGGATATAGAATACATGGTTGACAGGCTTTTTTTTTTTTTTTTTTTTTTTTTTTTTTTGCTTTCAATGCTCTAAATATCCCATCCCATTTTCTGTGGGCCTCCATGGTTTCTAAAGCTAGATTGACTGTTAAATTTATTGAGGACCCCACTAAATGTGATGAATTGCTTCTCTCTTACTGCTATCAAGATTCAACATGTCTTGGTGTGGACATCTGTTCTTCTATCCTTCTTGGAGTTCAATGTTTCTTAGAATTGTAGATTCATGACTTTTGTTAAATTTGGGACATTTTTGGTCATTATTTATTATAATATTCTTTTTTCTCTTCTCTCTTTCTCCTTTCCTTATAAGACTATCATTATGTTTCTTGGTACACTTAATGGTACCCCACAGATCTCTTAGACTCTGTTCATTTTCCTTTATTCCTTTCATTCTGCTCCTCAAATTGGATAATTTTAATTTTCCTATTTTTAAGTTCACTACTTTTTTCTTCTGCCTGATCATATCTGCTATTGAATGTGTCTATTGAGTCTTTTTATTTCAATGATTGTACTTTTCAGCTTCAGAATTAACATTTGGTTCTTTTTTGTTTGTAATTTCTATTTCTTTATTGATATTCTCTATTTGTTAAGACATCATCCTCTTGGTTTCCTTTAGCTCTTTGTACATATTTAAGACAATAGATTTACTAATATTTGTTTAGTAAATCCAATGTCTGTTCTTCCTCTGGGACATTTAGGTTAATTTGTCTGTGAATGGGCCATACTTTATTGTTTATTTGCATGCCTCATAACTCTTTGTTGAAATATGAACATTTTGAATATTATAATGTGGTAAGTCTAGAATTCAGATATTTTACCTCCTTTGTGTTTGTTTTTGTTGCTTGTTGTGGGTTGTAGTTTTATTTTCTTAGTGACTTTTATAAACTATTTTTATAAAGTCTCTATTCTTTTTCACGTGTGGTTTCTAAAGTCTCTTTTCCTATACCTTGTGGTCAGCTAGTCTTTTTAAGGAGATTTTCTTGAATGTCTGGAGTCACAAAAAAAAGACAGAAAAAAAAACACTATCCTAGACCTTGCAAAATGGGTTTTTATTAAGGCACTCCTACAACAATTAACCAAGTTGTTTATAACTGCCTTACCCTTCACTCACTACTAATGTTGAGCCTAGAGATTAGCCAGAGATGACAGCTTGTATTATTCTCAAGTCTTTTCTGAACTACATCCTGCCCTGGGAATATACATGGCTTTCTAATTTCCAAAGTGTATGCAGATGCTTTTTGAATGTCCTAAAGTAATGTCCCAAAGAAACTTTCTCCTAGCTTTTCCTCTCAGGCTTTCAGCATGTCTGTTTTTTTGCCTCAACCGTAATTTTTTTTTTCAACTGGTAGTATTTTGACAAAGGTTGCAGCAGGTTATTCAGTGGCCTTATAATATTTTCGAGGAATGCTCTCTGTATAGCCACTTCTCTACCTTTTTTAAACAGCTTTATTGAGGTGTAATTGATATACAAAAAACTACACTTCTTTAATGTATACATTTTGATGTGTTTAGAAACATGCATGCATCCATGAAACCATCAGCACCATAAAGGTAATAGACATCTCCTTCACCTCTAAAATTTCCTTTGTGTCCACTTTTTCTTTATAATAACACAACATATCTACCCTCTCAAAATTTAAGTGCACAATACTGTATTGTTATGTAAGATGTATAGATGTTATATAAGTTCTAGAGATATGCTGTACAACATAGCTCTTTTCTATCTTGAGGGAGTTCCCACATAGGTAGAACAAAGACAAAAACCTTGCATCAGTTCTTCAGGTAGCCCCAAGCAGGTCAGAACACACAAAATCAATTCTTTGAGCATGAGATCTGCTCTGCTCTATCTGGAGCCAGGGACCAGAGTCCCACACTGGGAATGCAGATTACTATTTTCAAGAATGTGTAAGTCAAAGCCACAATGAGGTATCACCTCACACCTATCAGAATGCCCATCATCAAAAAAACTAGAAACAATAATTGCTGGAGAGGGTGTGGAGAAAAGGGACCTCTCCTGCACTGTTGGTGGGAATGTAAGTTGGTACAGCCACTATGGAAAACAGTTTGGAGGTTCCTTAAAAAACTAAAAATGGAACTACCATATGACCGAGCAATCCCACTACTGGGCATATACCCAGAGAAAACCATAATCCAAAAAGAAACATGTACCATAATATTCATTGCAGCATTATTTACAATAGCCAGGACATGGAAGCAACATAAATGCCCATCAGCAGATGAATGGATAAAGAAGATGTGGCACATATATACAGTGGAATATTACTCAGCCATAAAAAATGAAATTGAGTTATTTGTAATGAGGTGGATAGACCTAGAGTCTGTCATACAGAGCAAAGTAAGCCAGAAAAACAAATACTGAATGCTAACTCATGTATGTGGAATCTAAAAAAAAAAAATGGTACTGATGAACCCAATGACAGGGCAAGAATAAAGATGCAGAAGTAGAAAACAGACTTGAGGACACGGGGGGGGCAGTAAAGAGGAAGCTGGGACGAAGTGAGAGAATAGCATTGACATATATACACCACCAAATGTAAAATAGATAGCTCATGGGAAGTTCCTGCATAACATAAGGAGATAAACTTGATGATGGGTGATGACTTAGAGGGCCAGGATAGGGAGGGTGGGAGAGAGTCATGGGAGGGTGGGGATATGTGTACAAATACAGCTAATTCATTTTGGTGTACCTCAAAAATTGGCACGGCAGTGTAAAGCAATCATACTCCAATAAAGAGCTAAAAATAAAATAAAATTGTAGTACAGACATAAAAAACAAAACAAAACAAAAAAAGGAATGTAGATGAGCTGGGGATGGGGTTAAGGTAAAGGCATAAAGATTCTGCAAAGGATTCCTACCATTTAAATTTTTTTTCTTTTTGATTGAAATATTACAATATATTAGTTGTGCCACATAATAATTTGATATTGGTATATATTGTGAAATGATTACTACAAGTCTAGTTAACATCTCTCACCATCCTTAGTTACAAAATATATTTCTTGTGATGAGAACTTTTAAGATCTACTCTTTTTAGTAATTTTCAAATGGGCAATACAGTATTATTAACTATAGTCACTATGCTGCAAATTTTATCCCCATGACTTCTTTCTTCTATAACTGGCAGTTTGTACCTTTTGACCACCTTCCCACATTTCACCCACCCCCATATCTTGCAATTACCAATCTATTCTCTGTATCTATGAGCTCATTTGTTGTTGTTTTGTTTCATTTTGTTTTCAGATTCCACATATAAGTGAGATCATAAAGTACTTGCCTTTCTCTGCCTGACTTACTTCACTTAGCACAATGCCCTCAAGACCCATCCTCATTGTCACAAATAGCAAGATCTCCTGATATTTTGTGGCTGAGTAATATTCCAGTGTGTGCGCGTGTGTGTGTGTGTGTGTGCAGTTGACCCTTGAACAACACGGAGGTAGGGGTGCTGAACCACCCCCACTCACAGTAGAAAATCCATGTATAACTTTACAGTCAGCCCTCTGTATCTACAATTCCACACCCATGTATTCAATCAACGATGAATTATGTAGCACTGTAATATGTATTTATTTTTAAAAGTCCATGTATAAGTGGGCCCATGCAGTTCAAACCCATGTTGTTCAAGGGTCAACTATACACATACCACCTTTTCTTTATACATCCATTGATGAACACTTAGGTTGCTCCCATATGTTGACTATTGTAAATAATTCTGCAATGAATATGGTGATAGAGATATTTTTTAAAGTTAGTGTTTTTGTTTCCTTGGGATAAATACCCAGAAGTGGAATTTCTGGATCATATTGTAGGTCTATTTTGAATTTTTTGAAGAAGCTCCATGTTTTGTATAGTGGTTGTACCAATTTACATTCCCATGAACAATGCACAAATGTTTGCCTTTCTCCATATCCTCATCAACAAGTGTTATTTGTTGTCTTTTTTGATGATAGCCATTCTAACACGTGTGAGAGGCTATCTCATTGTGGTTTTGATTTCCATTTCCCTGGTGATTAGAGATGTTGAGCAACTTTTCATGCACCTGTTGACCATCTATATGTCTTCTTTACAAAAAAATGTCTATTCAGATCCTCTGCCCATTTTCAAATCAGATTTTTTTTTTGCTATTGAGTTGTCTGAATTTTTTATATATTTTGGATATTTTGTTGCCTTTGCATTTGGTGTCAAATTCAAAAATAATCTTCTCCATTACAGATGTCAAGGAGCTTACCATTCATGTTTTCATCTAGGAGTTTTATGGTTTCGGGTCTTATGCTCAAGTCTTTAATCCATTTTTGACTTAATTTTTGTGTATGGTGTGAGATGGTGGTCCAGTTTCATTCTTTTGCATGTGGCTGTCCAAGTTGCCCTTTTCCTTATTCAGCATTTTCTTAGTTGCTCTGACCTTTTGAATAGTTTGCATAGTTCTTACATAGTTGATTCTGACAGATTTTTGGTCAGTTATTTAGTGTTTCTTTTGAGGAATGAGGCCTTGGTGCTACCCACTCCATCATTTTTGCTTCCCCTTTGATTCTTTTAAAACTGTGTAAAAGGCATTTTTATCCTTCAGTGGCAGCTAGAGCAGCCAGCTCTGGAGCTGTTTTGCACCAGCCCATTCAGAATTCATGAGAACCTCAGTCTGCTGCCTGAACTATCATACTGAATGAGATATCTCTGGTGAGTGTCAGCTCAATCCAAAATTATATTTCTCATTCTCTTGGTAAATAGAACCTTCAAAAGCCACAGTCACACATTCCTTCCAAGATATCTGCCAATATTCATTAGAAAACCCAGTAATTGTTTTCTGAGTGGAATTCTTTTTATTCTTACTCTAATTATTCATATTACTCTCTGGATATTTAGTATTAATTATATTTAAGTGTGAGATAAAATTATTAAGGAACACAAAAGGAAGAAATAATACTTTCTTACTATAAAAGTAGTAAATATTTTGATGGGGCCTGTGTTACTTCCCACATACTCTATACTCTCAGGTTATAAAAATTGGAAACCAATTTTATCTTACTTAAGCAAAAAAAGTAAATAGAATTTATTAGAATGAAACTAGGGTATGTCACAGAATTCAAGATACCACAGGAACTCTGGGGACCTCAGCAGCAGGAGTTTTGGGGCCTTCCTTCTACTGCATTGCCATTAAAGTGACACATTTTAGCCTCTCTGTGTCTAAGTTCAAAATCACAACTTTATGATAAAGAATCTGATCGACCCTGTTTGAATTAAGTGCACCTATCCTTAAACCATTTATCTATGGTATACACACATAACTTATGGTCTGAATGTTTATGTTTCCCCGGGATTCATGTGTTGAAATCCTCAACATACACTCAATGTAATGCTATTAGGAGGCGGGGCTTTGGGGAGGTGCTTAGGTCATGAAGGTGGAGCTCTTATGAATAGGATTACTACCGTTATAAAAGAGGCACCACAGAGCTCCCTGGTTCCCTTCCACCATGTGATGACACAGAAGTTAACAGTCTGCTACCTGAAAGAGGGCTTTCACCAAAACTTGACCATGCTAGCACCTTAATCTTGGACATCCCAGACTCCAAACCCTAAGAAAGAAATTTCTATTGTTTATAAGCAACTCAGTCTGTAGTATTTTGTTATAGCAGCCTGAATGAACTAAGACAAAATATCTAGAGACATATTAAATAGATATTATAGATAATAACATATGTATGGTATATATTAAAAGATTTATTAGTAATTGGCCCATGTGATTGTGGGGGATGACTAGGCAAATCCAAAATCCATAGGGCAGACCATCAGAAAATATATGCTAGACATCTTGGGCACAAGCTGAAGCTGCTATTCTATCCACAAACAGAATTTATTCTTCTTCGGGGAAGCTTTTACTTTTTTCTCAAGGCCTTTCAACTGACCAGGTAAGAGCCACCTGTACTATCTAGGATAATCTTCTTAAAATTGACTGATTTCACACTTTAACCACATCTACAAAACACCTTCCACAGCAACAACTAGATTAGTGTTTGACTTGCTAAACTCCATTGTTCAAGAACCACACAAACTTTCTAATAGAAAGAACCACAAAAACTTTCCTTATGGGAAGGGGAGGACCTCAACATTGACTTGCATTTAATTTCCCACCAACTCAGTGGGGTGAAAATTTGTAGTTGCATTTAATTATTTAATTAAACTTAAATAAAATAATGGACTTAATTAAAGTTAAATAAAATAATGTAACATATCTCATGCTCCTAATTGTGGAGTTAAGAGTAATTCTTGCTACACATATAATAAACTTGACCACAGATAAAATTTTCTCCCTCTATCCCAATTCTAACTCTGTAGGGAAGAGACCCTGAATAGCTCAGCTGAGTCTGATTCCTACCCCTGATCCAATCAACTATAATCATAGGAATATTGTGATTATTAGAGATAATAAGAATACTGTAAAACTGATCATTAGGATCATAGAAATAGTGTAATATTTAAACACAGCCATTGGAAACCCACCCTTAGGACCATGCATATTGGGAACATCAGTTCCCAGAGGAAGTGGGGGTCATCTGTTTAAAATATCCACTACAACACCACCATTGATTTTTTTCCCTTCAGTTTAATTCAGAGGGTGTCATCATATACCTAATTATTATCTGGTCTCTTCAGCAGTTTCAAGTCATCTTTCACAAGTGACGCAGCTCCAAAATTTTACTATTTGAACCCAAGTCTCTCTCTACCCTACAGTTCCAAAGTTAATGTCCTAAATTCCCAAATCCTCCTCCTTATGCCTACCATTGATACAGCAAATCTTAATTGGCCTTCCAGGGATATTGGCAGATATCCCATATAGATACCTAGTATACATATGCCCTTAAAAAAGGAAAGCTTGGTGTTTCTAGAATATTGACTACTAAGGGAGGTTTTGGGACGAGAGGTCCTGTTCATTCTACAGTATATGGGAAGATTTTTTTCATTTGGGCTTGTGAGGATTATTCATGATTTTTGACTACCATCTGGTTATGTTTGTTGCCTCCACCCAGGTGTTTCTGAGTAGAAATACCAGATAAGTTTTATTTATAAAATAAATATAAATTTTATTTTTCTGGCATTTATGAGGAAATACCAGATAAAAGATGCAGAAATACCATATAAATAATCACTCAATTAATCATTAATCCAATCAACATGTATTTATTAACTGCTTTCTACTACTAGATACTGGTATAAGTACCAAGTATACAACCCTTCTCAATCCACAAATCTTAAGTGACAAAGTTATACATTGCAAAAGCATCATTATACTGCAAATAATATGATAGCATCACTCTAAAATGCCACACATTTCCCCCTCACATTTAACTATATAAATATCCTTCCTTTCCCACAAAGCTCACCAGTGAAGAATACATGCTGTTCAGAATATAACAGAATCATTGTAGTTCAAATAATACAATGACATCAATTTAAAATACTAATGATATTCTCCTTCAGTAACAATAAAACCCCTCATCCCAGAAATCTCACTACAAAGGTTATATATTTTATACACTAAAAGAGCATCATCAAAACCAAATAACATATGACAGCAGCATAAAATGTCAACTATCCTCCACCCTCTAACGTTTAAAACTATTATCTCCCTTCTATCCATTCAACCACTTCTTCAAAAATAAATGAAACACCCAAAATATTTACAAAGAATCACTTTTCTTCCCTAGCCCTCTGCCTCACCATTATCTTCTCAGTATTCTCAGATCTAACTATTCAAATTTCTGGTTGGAATTATTAGAGAAATGCAAACCAAAACTACAATGAGGTATCACTTCACACCAGTCAGCATGGCCATCATCAAAATATCTACAAACAATAAATGCTGGAGAGAGTGTGGAGAAAAGGCAATCTTCCTACACTGTTGATGGGAATGTAAACTGGTACAGCCACTATGAATAACAGTATGGAGGTTCCTTAAAAAGCTAAAAATAGAGTCACCATTTGATCCTGGGCATATATCTGGAGAAAACCATACTTTGAAAAGATACACACACCCCAATATTCATTGCAGCACTATTTACAATAGCCAGAACATGGAAGCAACCTAAATGTCCATCGACAAAGGAATGGATAAAGAAGATGTGGTATATATATACAATGGAATGTTAGCCATAAAAACAAATGAAATAATGCCATTTGCAGCAACATGAATGGACCTAGAGATTGTCATACTGAGTAACGTAGGTCAGACAGAGAATGACAAATATGATATCGCTTGTATGTGGAATCATAAAACAGAGTACAAATGAATGTATTTACAAAACAAAAATAGAGTTACAAATGTGGAAAACAAACTTATGGTTACTTGGGGGGGATAAATTGGGAGATTGGGATTGGCATATACACACTACTATACATAAAATAGATAACTAATAAGGACCTACTATATAGCACAGGGAACTCTACTCAATACTTTGTAATGTCCTATATGAAAAAATAATCTAAAAAAGAATGGATTTATGTATATTTATAACTGATTCACTTTGCTGCACACCTGAAACTAACACAACATTGTAAATCAACTATACTCCAATAAAAATTGAAAAAAAATCCTGGTTGGAGCCCAGGTCCCTCCTTCAATTGCAGACTAGTGTGCCTTATGGCATAAGTAATGAGCCCTGATTTTATATTATTTAAATCCCAAATCTCTCATGTGTCCTGTAATTTTCAAGGTTTCTGGTCAGATACGAAGAATCTCCCTTCTGGCATCTACCCTTCTAGTAGATAATAACAAAAACATATTTCAAATAATGTATTTCTATACAAATTTCTTCTTACTGTCAAATCTGGCTCTTTATCCTGCAGATAATGTCCCAAAATATATTTAAGTCTTTTTTATATAGCTTTCATTTAAAATGTTTAATCCCAGGGAGAGTGATCTCATTCTCAAGAACTTAGTTTGATTCTGGGTCTCTTTAGCAACTGCACACTGACATTTCTCCCACTGGAAGTGACAAAGCATCTCCAAAGTCTTTCATGAGTCTCAGCTTTCTAAAGTTCAAAAAGCAGCTATTAGAGTATGTAAGAATATAATATCAGTCCCACTCTCATGAAAACTTGAAAACAAAATAAAATTATTGAACTAAATGTGATCCTTGAAGTGTCTTAGACTCTAAAGCACTATCTCTTATATAAGAGCATTTCCCAAGGAAAAGTGATATTCCTAGAACTACATTTTTATTAGAAAAATAGTTCATAAAAGAGGCCTAATGTTATTTGGACAAAAGGGAGAGAGAGAGAATCAAAGAGATAAAGGAAGTGCTGGTCAATCTATGACAGCTTCTCAGATCCTACAAAGTATGAATATCCCATTTAAAATCCACCACTCATTCAAAATACCTTCTCTCTTAAGAAGGGCACTTAAGAAATATTCCTATATTTTAGAAAAAATAGAAATGTGTAATACTGCTGCCTGTATTTTCAGGTTTTTCCTAGGACTCCACCCTATGTACACTTTCCTTTAGTTTCCAGCTTACATATTTAAATCTATTTTCCCCCCATGCCTGACATACTCTCTACTTTGTCCTACAACACAACCTTGTCTCTTGTGTTCCAACTCTTTTTTTTCTGAATTAAAACATGTATACAGGGACCAATTGGGTCCCTCCTTCCTTCCTTCCTGGACATGCTACTAGAGAATTAGTGTTTACGGCTGTAAGCAGAAATAATATTTGGTGTCAAGATGCTCTAGAGACTTTGGTTTCTGGACAGTTCCTGGGCCAGTTGTTTGGACGTAGTGGCATGCTGACTGGCTGTTCCCTCTGGCAGATCTGATGAATGACAGCTCTGGTCAGAAACACCTCAGTAGGACAAACATAACCAGATGGTAGTCAGAAACCATAAATAATTCTCCCATGCCCAATTGAAAAAAATATCCCCCCATGCACTGTGGAATGAACAGGATTCATCCCAACACCACCCTTAGTAGTCAAGATTCTAAACATACCACCTGTCAGATTTTCCTAGGAAATGAGTATACCAGATACTTTTGAATTTTATAATATTTGTAAGTTTTATAAGGAAGCCTACATATATATATATATATATATATAGGCTTCCTCATATATATATATATGGATTTTCCATTTTTATTTTCTGAAGGATGGAGTTGGACTGGTATTGAGGACACTTGCAGGGGACTTTGGGGAGAAGAACCTATGACTACATATTGATCAGCTTTGGCTCTTCCTTGCCTCTGAATGTTAGCTTGTACCTCCTCATTTAGGTTAGACTCCATTTGTGCGGTATATCCAAGCTTCTAATTCATGCTGTAGGGGATTTAGGAAAAAAGTGTGAGCCAGACAGTTGGATGAAAATCAGGAGAACCTCTTACCTGCAATTATGATATATAGCTCTTGAGTAGGAATACAGACTATCATGTCTGAAGGAAGGGTAAAATTTCAAGCCAGAAATGCATGCCCAAATTAACTCACCATGCTTTTAAGTAGGTATGAATTGAGGGTCAAAAGCCAAGGTGTGAAGCCAAATGGGGTTCAGAGATGTTGGAAACAAGGAATACTAGGTCTAAACAAGAGAAGTGGTGCATATTATTTTAGAGAAAAGAGCATCAACCCATGGCTGAATTTTTACTAGCTAATAGTCCATGTTTTCTTGGACAAGTGGGTCCAAGGAAGGGGCTAAGTTGGGATGAACATTCATCCCCAAGATACTTTTCCCTAGGCAGAGCCTGAGGTTTTACAAGTTTACCCATAGAAAGCCCTAATGCTCTCTGGTGCATTCCTGAGGTAGTAGGCAGTTTACACGACTGCTTTTGGAATTTGTACCCCTTTCAGGGAACCAGGTACCAAAACTGGCCATGGTCTTACCATGATTACAGCATATTTTTCATATTATACTTGTATTATCCTTCTTGGGTTGGAGAAATTAGTAGGATAAAACATAAAGCATGAAAACTTGAATGAATGTTTATGAATTGACAAGTGTATTCAGTATAAAATTGTAATGAAGGGAATTAAAAGAAGTCCCCCACTTGGATGTCCTTGCCTGAGACTTTGTATTGGTTAGAATACTCTTTATATCTCTCTCTCTATGCTTTCAAGATATTGGTGAAACTAGGAGACATAAAGAGGTAGCAGGATTGGCAATCATAGTTGTTCTGAAAGTGAATATTCACGATTAAGAAATACAGAGAACTGTTTTAAGGGAATATCATGGTAGTAAAATAGCCCAGCTGGATTATCATTAGGGAGACATAGCAGCAGTCATAATCCAGTACCTTCTTTGATGAAAATGATCTGGCCATTAGTTTACTGCTGTTTGGCAGGAAGATGTGCATAGGCGAAGCTTTCATCAACAGTATTCAAATATGCAATAAAAACAAGGGATAGAAACTAAGCACAATAGTCAAAAGCTGGCAGGTGAAGACTCCATAGAAGTGGAAGACTTCCTTCAGGAATGAAGTATCCATAGCCTGTGCTATAAAGCAGGAGAAAGAAACTGAAAGTGAAAGAATTGCGAACAAAGTAGCCATGGTCAATGCTGACAAAGAGAATATTTGTTCATAAACAAATTAAACACACTGTTTGGAGAAGTAATGTGAATGGAAGCTTTCTTTCTTGAACAAAGTAGCCATGTAGCCAGTGCAAACAGGATATGGAAGACATTTTGTGAAGCTATGTTTGGTACAAATTTAGAGATCAAAGACATTTTATGATCCAAGTAGACATGACTAGTACAGACTAGACAGCAAACCACATTATCTAGCCCATTAAGGCTGACATAACAAAATACCATAGACTGCCTGGTTTATAAAAACCAGAAATTTATTTCTCAGAGTTCTGGAGGCTGAGAAGTCTATGAACAAGGCAGTGGCAGATTTGGTGTCTGGTGAAGGCGTACTTTCTGGATCTTAATTAGCTGTATTTTTGCCATAATCTCACATGGTAGAAGGGGCTAAGGAGCACTGTGGGATCTCTTTTAGAAGGGCACTTACTAATACTATTCATGAGGTCTCCATCCTCATGACTTAAGCACCTCCCAAGGGCCCTGCCTCCTAATGCCATCACCTTGGGGGTTAGGATTTTAACATATGGATTTGGGGGGGACACAACATTCAGACCATAGCACACATCTTTTGTGAACAAAACATCACCAGCAATGCTGACAAAGAGGTGACAAATTGTTTAGGAAAGCCTTCTTTCCTAAACAGTATAGCTATGGCCAATGCAAGGAACAATAGGGAAGACTTTTTAATAAAAATTGTACCCATTGTCATTGTAGGCATGGGGGGTTGAACAGTTATTCATAATCAAAGCACTTATGTCTGAAGCTTTTTACATATTTTTTTCTTTTTTCTTGTTGTTATGCAATATATAATATGAAAAAAATACTATCCAACACTTCTAGTATTTATTGTGTGCTTAAGGCATTTTACATAGATTATCATATTTAATCATGAAAACAACCAATGAAACAGATATTATTGCTATTTTTATTCCCATCTTACAGATGAGGGAACTGAGGTGTGAGGCAATTAAATTAATTATTCAACGTTATACAGTTAGTAAGTGATAGTCGTACTTTAAATCCAAGCAGTATGGTGGTAGACATTATGGCTCCTAACAACTTTATGATACTTCCTCTGCAGGGAAGTGGGAGCCTTATTTAGAGAAAATAACCTAGCTATGGCCAGTTCAAAGAGGGAGCAAGGAGACTACTTTTCATATCAAAGAACTATGAAGCACGTAAGGAGGTTGAAGATTTCTTTCATGAATACTGGAGCCATGGTTGGGGCAGACAGGAAAGTGGGGAAATGTATGCAGTGTTTGGGTGTGTGAGATGGGGAAGAAGGGAGAATTTGTCTCAGCAAGGTCATGAAGGTTGAAGATTTTTTCCAAATAAGGCAGTTATGTCCCTTGCAGGCACAGGAAGAAGAGTTCTTTTGTTAATAAATTTGCTGCGGCTAGTGAAGATTGAGAGGTTGGAGATAGAAAATGAGTTTACTAAGTATGTGTCTATGGGTAATTGCAAAAAATATGAACGATTTATTTCATGAACAGGGTGGTCAGCTATGACAAGTTTAAATTGGGAATTAGAAGACTTCTTGAATGAGCAAAGTAGCCATAGCTGGGCAGATACAAGGGATGAAAAACTACTCTTTTGGAAAAGTGAACATTGCTAATGCAAAGAAAGATATGGGAAAACTTTCTTCAACAATTAGGTAACCACGTCTAGTTTAGAGAACAAAACAACTATTACTGAAACACTCAAAAAATAGGAAGACTTGTTTCACTGTTTTTTTAAAAAAAAGAAAAAGAAATCTATGTCCAGTGCAGACATAGAGACATAAGACTTTTGATTAGTAAAGTAACTATAGATGAAGCAAGCAGGGATGAGGGTCAGAAGACTTCTCTCATAAACAAAATAATTATTGCTGTGACAGCCAAGAAGATGAAATAAATTTATTAATTGTTATTATAACCAGAACACAAGGAATTTATATGTTCTTTTCATCAATAAGGTAGGCATACTAAGGTAAATGGGGCAATGGGATGAAAAGATTTGTAAATAATATACCTGCAAGCAGTACAGAAAAAGAGATGAAAATTTCCTGTAAGACTTTTATTATTCCATGAACAAAGCAGCCCTGACCAATGTGAACTAAGAGATGGAAAATTTCCCTCCTGAATAATGTTGTCATCTCTAACGTAAATGAAAAGATCAAAAGCTTATAAATAAAGCACCTGTAGCATGTGAATCCAGGGAAATGGAATGGTTTCTTAATTTCAAAGGTGATGGGGTCTTGCCACAGTCAATACTGACATGGCAGTAGAATAAGTACTCAAAGAAATAATAGCTGAAATTTTTCCAATTTTAGCAAAATCATAAAGCTACAGATACATGAAGCTGAATGGACCATCAAAATGATATAGCAAAAGAAATCCATGCTGATACACATCACAATCGGTCTCTTAAAAACTAAAGAAAAAAATCTTCACAACAAAGAGAAAAATGACGCCTTACCTATGTGATAGCAGCAATACAAATAAATTTGTCATCAGAAATTATGGGGGCCAGAAGGAAATGGCATAGCTTTTTTTTTAAGTGCTAAAAGAAAAGAACTGTCAACACAACTCTATATCCATGTAAATGTATTTTAAGAATAAAAGGAAAAAATTAAATTCTCAGAAGAAGGAAAACTAAGAAAATTTGTTGACAACAGACCTAATTTAAAAGAATGGCTGAAAGTAAAAAATAAAATGCTTCAAAAAAATATGACAATGCCTAAAAGTAATTTTACTTCTTTTCCAGATCTTTGTTGGAGCATAATTGCTTTACACTGCAGTGCCAGTTTCCACTGTACAACAAAGTGAAACAGCTGTATTTATACATATATCCCCATATTGCCTCCCTCTTGAGCCTCCCTCCCAACCTCCTCATCCCACCCCTCTAGGTCATCACCAGTCATTGAGTTGATCTCCCTGTATTATGCAGTTTCTTCCCACTAGCCAACTATTTTACATTTGGTAGTGTACAAATGTCAAACTCTCTCACTTTGTCCCAGCTTCTCCTCCCCCCCCCACCATGTCCTCAAGTCTGTTCTCTACATCTGTGTCTTTATTCTTCCCTTGCCATTGAATTCATCAGTACCATTTTTTTTTATTCCATATATATGTGTTAGCATACGTTATTTTTTTTTCTCTTTCTGACTTACTTCACTCTATATGACAGACTCTAGGTCCATCCACCTCACACAAATAAGTCAATTTCATTCCTTTTTATGGCTGAGTAATATTCCATTGTATATATGTGCCACATCTTCTTTATCCATTCACATGTTGATGGATATTTAGGTTACCTCCATGTCTTGGCTATTGTAAATAGTGCTGCAATGAACACTGGGGTGCATGTATTTTTCTGAACTATGGTTTTCTCAGGGTATATGCCCAGGAGTGTGATTGTCTGCTCATATGGTAATTATATTTTTAGTTTTTTGAGGAACCTCCATACTACTTTCCATAGTGGCTGTATCACTTCACAGTCTCACCAGCAGTGCAGGAAGGTTCCCTTTTCTCCACAGCCTCTCCAGCATATATTGTTCCTAGATTTTCTGATGATGGCCACTCTAACTGGTGTGAGGTGATACCTCATTATGGTTTTGATTTGCATTTCTCTAATGATTAGTGATGTTGAACCTCTTTTCATTAGGCCCTTGTCTATCAGCATGTCCTCCTTGGAGGATTGTCTATTTAGGTCTTCCATCCATTTTTTTATTGGGTTCTTTGATTTTTGATATTGAGTTCCATGCAGTGCTTGTATGTTTTGGAGATTAATCCTTTGTCAGTTGCTTCATTTGCAAACATTTTTACCCATTCTTAGGGTTGTCTTTTCATCATATTTATGGTTTCATTTGCTGTGCAAAAACTTTTAAGTTTCATTAGGTCCCATTTGTTTATTTTTGTTTTTGTTTCTTTTACTCTAGGAGGTGGGTCAAAAAGAATCTTGCTGTCATTTATGTCACAGAGTGTTCTGCCTATGTTTTTCTCTAAGAATTTTATAGTTTCTGGCCTTACATTTAGGTCTTTGATTAACTTTGAGTTTATTTTTGTGTATGATGTTAGGGAATATTCTAATTTCATTCTCATACATGTAGCTGTCCATTTTTTCACCACCACATATTGAAGAGGCTGTCTTTTCTGTCTTGTATATTCTTGCTTCCTTTGTCAAAGATAAGGTGACCATATGTGCATGGGTTTATCTCTGGGCTTTCTATCCTGTTCCATTGATCTATATTTCTGTTTTTGTGCCAGCATCATACTGTCTTGATCACTGCAACTTTGTAGTATAGTCTGAAGTCAGGGAACCTGATTCCTCCACCTCAATTTTCCTTTTCAAGATTGTTTTGGCTATGCGGGGTCTTCTGTGTTTCCATATAAATTGTATAATTTTTTGTTCTAGTTCAGTGAAAAATGCCATTGGTAATTTGGTAGAGATTGCATTGAATCTGTTGATGGTTGTGGGTAGTATAGTCATTTTCACAATGTTGATTCTTCCAATCCAAGAACATGGTATATCTTTCCATTTGTTTGTGTCATCTTTGATTTCTTTCATCAGCGTCATAATTTTCTGCATACAGGTCTTTTGCCTCCTTAGGCAGGTTTATTCCTAGGTATTTTATTCTTTTTGTTGCAATGATAAATGGGATTGTTTCCTTAATTTCTCTTTCTGATCTTTCATTTTTAGTGTATAGCAATGCAGGAGATTTCTGTGCATTAATTTTGTATCCTGCTACTTCACCAAATTCTTTTAGTAACTCTAGTAGTTTTCTGGGATCATCTTCAGGGTTTTCTATGTATAGTATCATATCATCTGTAAACAGTGACAGTTTAACTTCTTTTCCAATTTGGATTCCTTTTATTTTTCTTCTTCTTTGATCGCTGTGGCTAAGACTTTCAAAACTATGTTGAATAATAGTGGTGAGAGTGGGCACCCATGTCTTGTTCCTGATCTTAGAGGAAAAGCTTTCATTTTTTTCACCATTGAGGATGATGTTGCCTGTGGGTTTGTCATATCTGGCCTTTATTATGTTGAGGTAGGTTCCCTCTATGCCCACTTTCATGAGAGTTTTTGTCATAAATGGGTGTTGAATTTTGCTGAAAGCTTTTTCTGCATCTATTCACATGATGATATGGCTTTTATCCTTCAATCTGTTAATATGGTTTTTCCCATTGACTGATTTGCATATATTGAAGAATCCTTGCATTCAAGGGATAAACACCACTTGATGATTGTGTATGATCCTTTTAATGTGCTGTTGGATTCTGTTTACTAGTATTTTGTTGAGGATTTTTACATCAATATCCATCAGTGATATTGGCCTTTAATTTTCTTTTTTTGTGACATCTTTGCCTGGTTTTGGTATCAGGGTGATGGTGGCCTCATAGAATGAGTTTGGCAGTGTATCTCTATCTGCTAAAATCTGGAAGAGTTTGAGAAGGATAGATGTTCACTCTTCTCTAAATGTTTGATAGAATTCACCTGTGAAGACATCTGGCACTGGGCTTTTGTTTTTTGGAAGATTTTTAATCACAGTTTCAATTTCAGTGCTTGTGTGTAATTTTAAAATTAGAAAGTTTTAGCAAAAAAGAAAGTCTCAATAAGTAAATAAATAATATAAAGAATAATCAAGTAAAAATTGTAAAACTTTAAATATAAGGAAGGAAGAAAAAACATAGTAAAAATATGAGTCAATAGACTTATCTTGTCTTTCTGAATTTTCTAAATTATGTTTCACATTTGAAGCAAACTGTTACAATGAAATTATCTGATGTAATCCTCAATCAATGTAGAGGAAATATCTAAAAGAATTATAAGTGGGGAAGGTTAAAATTCTATAAAGGGAGGTAAAATTTCTATGCTTAATTAGGAATGGAGAATGTTGACACAGTAGACTGTAATAAATTAGGTACATATAAGGTACTAATAAAGAACATCTAGTAAAAAGCCATACAAAGAGATACACATGAAAACACCACTGAAAAATGAAAATAAAATTCTAAAGATATGTTTAAGTAATCTGCAGCATGGCAGAAAAAAAAAAACAGAGAAAAGAACCAAACCAAAACAAAACAAAAAAAAACAGAAACAAAAACAAAAATAGAACAGCAGACTTATGATCTAGCATTTCAATAATTTTATTACATGAAAATGGTATAAATACACCAATTAAAAGCCAGAGATTGGCATGGGGAAAAAGAAGGCAGTGAAGTAGAGAGACATGGAATGCATCCCTCTCCACAAATGCATTAGGAATGCACCGAAGGACGCAATAACTCTCACAGAGAACCAGCTGGACACCAGCATATGGCCTCGGACACCAGAAAGGACTGCAAGGAGCCCGACATAATTGGTAGAGAGGCATCTATGAGGGCTCAAAGAAGGTGAAGCGGCAGAGCTGTGGCAGACAGACAGGAGTGAGAAACATACGGAGGGTCCGCACCGCAGCTCAGCGTTCCTGGACCGAGATGTCGATGCACAGCTGAACAGAGGGTCCAGGAGGAGGAGTGTGGGAACCGGAGAGCTGGTACAGGGTGAGAAACACTGTTGCCAGTAAGGTGACGGACTGAGAGGACAGGAGGGAAGAGTTTCACGGCGAGGAGTGCCTGCCCCTGAGAGGTGCCCAGCCATGATGGCGGCTGGATGCTGCGGGCTCACAGGCGGAGGGGAGGAGCTGCACACATAGCCTCTCTCTCTCTTTCCGTGCCTCTGCAACAGGCAGTGGAGAGACGCCCATGGGCAACCTAAGGCGCTCAGGGATAACAAGCACCCTCAGGCACTCTGGCAGGGCTAGATTAAAACCCTTTGGAACACCAGCAGCAGGGAGGCTGCCGAGAAAAAACAACAACAACAACAACACCAAAACCCGAGAGAGGCCCAACTCTAAGACTTTCTGTTTACACCTGAGCCACCTGTGTCCCTCTGCAACAGGCACCTCTAAGCCCGACTGAAACAACAGTAGGCCACTGCTCATTCACTCCCAGGGGAAGGAGCCACTACTGTACCCTCTCCCTCCCCACACACCAACGCTTACAGACGAACAATAAAGGAAACTCTGCTGGTCACAGAATAATGCAAAAAAACCCAAGGCGAGGAGAAGGACACTTATAGTTGAGACACTAAGGAAACAGAAATATTAGTATCAATTCCTATTGAACTGGTCCATTCTGGGATCAGTTCTGGATTTCTTTTTTTTTTTTTATCTTTTTTTTTCCTTTATTAAATATGATCTTAGCCCTAAGGGATCTTCAAGTTTTATAACATAATTTTTTAATGATATTTTTTATTCTTTTTTTTTTGCCTTTTTATATACTTCTATATCTAGCTAAATTTTTGGTAGTACGGACAATATATCTCTCATACTTTCCTTTCATCCCTATCTTTTATATATTTCTATTCCTTTCTTTTTATTTGCATATTTCCAACCACACTACGCTCTTCTGTTACTCTTTCTTCCAGCCATTTTAAGTTTATTTTATCTTAACATACTTATAAGCAACACTATTGATCTGCTCAGACTCCTTGCTTTATTTTCCAGATGATGCACCGCCTTGGTATTTAATATTAGGTTTTTGTCTTTATCTTAGTTCTTAGTACAGTTGTCTAATTATATTCTGAGAATCTCCATTCTCTCTGGTGGTACTCTAGCTCTTTTCTATATTTGATCCTAGCTTACAAAATCTCCCTGGATTAGTGTTTGTATGTGTAAGGTGTTATTTGTTTGTTTGTTTGCTTTTGCTTTTGTCTCTGATTTCTTCTGTTTCAGTTGTCAATTTCTGTTGGGTTTCTCTTTGAATATCTGATAGCACACTGGGGTTCTGTCAGGTCTTTCTAGAGCTTTATGTCCTAACGGATTCAGTAATTGTGTGTTTTATACATGTATGTGTTTCCTAGACTTAATATTCGTTTAATCCAATACTTGGACATTAGTCTGAGGCTTGGACAGTCTTCTATAAACACCTCTATCGCCAGGACAAGCAACCCCAAAAGTTTGGACAACCATGAGGAAACAAAGAAACACCATGCAGGCAAAGGAGCAGGGAAAAACCCCACAAGACCAAATAAATGAGGAGGAAATAGGAAAAATGCCTGAAAAAGAATTTAGAGTAATGATAGTAAAAATGATACAAAATGTCGATAACAAAATAGAGAAAGTACAAGAAACAGTTCATAAGAACTCAGAAAAACAAACAGCAATGGATAACAAAATAACTGAAATTAAAAATACTCTAGATGCTATAACCAGCAGAATGACTGAGGCAGAAGAATGAATAAGTGAGTTGGAAGATACAATGGGGGAAATAAACACCACAGAGCAGGAAAAAGAAAAAAGAATATAAAGAATAGAAGACAGTCTCAGAGACCTCAGTGATAACCTTAAACGTGCCAACATTCGAATTATAGGCATCCCAGAAGAAGAAGAAAACAAGAAAGGGTCTGAGAAAATATTTGAAGAGGTTCTAGTGGAAAAATTCCCCAACATGGGAAAGGAAATAATTAACCAAGCCCAAGAAGCACAGAGAGTCCCATACAGAATAAACCGAAGGAGAAATACACCAAGACACATATTAATCAAACTAACGACAATTAAACACAAAGAAAAAATATTAAAAGCAGCAAGAGAAAAGCAACAAACAACATATAAGGGAAAACCCATAAGGATGACAGCTGACCTTTCTACAGAAACTCTGCAGGCCAGAAGTGAATGGCAGGATATACTGAAAGTCTTGAAAGAGAGAAACCTACAGCCAAGAATACTCTACCCAGCAAGAATCTCATTCAGATTTGAGGCAGAAATCAAAAGCTTTCCAGACAAGCAAAAGTAAAAAGAATTCAGCACCACCAAACCAGCCTCACAACAAGTGCTAAAGGAACTGCTCTAAGTAGGACACACAAAAAAAGGAAAACACCTACAAATACAAACCCAAAACAATTCAGAAAATGGTAATTGGAACACACATGTCAATAATCACCTTAAATGTAAATGGATTAAATGCTCCAACCAAAAGACACAGAATGGCTGAATGGATACAAAAACAAGACCCTTCTATTACTGCCGAGAAGAAACCCACTTCAGACCAAGGGATACATAGAGACTGAAAGTAAAGGAATGGAAAAAGATATTCCATGCAAATGGAAGTCAAAAGAAAGCTGGAGTAGCAATACTCATATCAGACAAATTAGACTTGAAAGTAAAGACTATTAAAAGAGACAAGGAAGGACACTCCATAATGACCAAGGGATCCATTCAAGAAGAACATATCACAATGGTAAATCTCTATGCCCCCAATATAGGAGCACCTCAATACATAAGGCAAATGCTAACAGCCATGAAAGGGGACTTTGACAGTAACACAATAATAGTGAGAGACTTCAACACCCCACTTACATCAACGGACAGATCATCCAATCAGAAAATAAATAAAGACACACAAGCTTTAAATGACACATTAGACCATCTCGACTTAATGGATATTTATAGGACATTCCATCCAAAAACGACAGACTACACTTTCTTCTCAAGTGCACATGGAACATTTTCCAGGATAGATCACATCTTGGGTCACAAATCAAACCTCGGCAAATTCAAGAAAATTGAAATGATATCAAGCATCTTCTCAGACCACAACGCCATGAGACTAGATATCAATTACAGGAAAAAAAACTGCAAAAAATACAAACATATGGAGGCTAAACAATTCACTCTTAAACAACCAAGGAATCACTACAGAAATCAAAGAGGAAATCAAAAAAAATCTAGAAACAAATGACAATGAAAGCACAACAACCCAAAACCTATGGGACGCAGCAAAAGCAGTTCTAAGAGGGAAGTTTATAGCAATACATTCCTACCTTAAGAAACAAGAAAATGATCGAATAAACAACCTAACCTTACACCTAAAACAACTAGAGAAAGAAGAACAAAGAAACCCCAAAGTGAGTAGAAGGAAAGAAATCATAAAGATCAGAGCAGAAATAAATGAAAAAGAAAGGAAGGAAGCAATAGCAAAGATTAATAAAACTAAAAGCTGGTTCTTTGAGAAGATTAACAAAATTGATAAACCATTAGCCAGACTCATCAAGAAAGAAAGGGAGAAGATGCAAATCAACAGAATTAGAAATGAAAAAGGAGAAGTAACAACGGACACCTCAGAAATACAAAACATCATGAGAGACTACTACAAGCAACTATATGCCAATCAATTGGATAACCTGGAAGAAATGGATCAATTCTTAGAAAAATAGAATCTTCAAAGACTGAACCAGGAAGAAATAGAAAGCATGAACAGACCAATCACAAGTACGGAAATTGAGGCAGTGATTAAAAATCTCCCAACACACAAAAGCCCAGGACCAGATGGGTTCACTTGCGAATTCTCTCAAACATTTAGAGAAGAGCTAACACCTATCCTTCTCAAACTCTTCCAAAATATTGCAGAAGGCAGAACACTCCGAAACTCATTCTATGAGGCTACCATCACCCTGATAGCAAAACCAGGCAAAGATGTCACAAAAAAAGAAAACTACAGACCAATATCTCTGATGAATTTAGATGCAAAAATCGTAAACAAAATACTAGCTGACAGACTCCAACAGCACATTAAAAAAATCATACCACATGATTAAGTGGGGTTTTTCCCTGGGATGCAAGGATTCTTCAATATACGCAAATCAATCAACGTGATACATCATATCAACAACTTGAAGGATAAAAACCATATGATCATTTCAATAGATGGAGAAAAAGCTTTTGACAAAGTTCAACATCCATTTATGATAAAAGCTCTCCTAGAAAATGGGCATAGAAGGAAATTACCTTAACATAATAAAAGCCATATATGAGAAACCAAAAGCCAACATCGTTCTCAATGGAGAAAAACTGGAAGAATTCCCTCTAAGAACAGGAACAAGACAAGGGTGTCCACTCTCACCACTATTATTCAACATAGTTTTGGAAGTTTTAGCCACAGCAATCAGAGAAGAAAAAGAAATAAAAGGAATCCAAATTGGAAAAGAAGAAGTAAAATTGTCTCTCTTTGTAGATGACATGATATTATACACAGAAAACCCTAAAGACTCTACCAGAAAACTGCTAGCACTAATTGATGAGTTTAGTAAAGTAGCAGGATACAAAATTAATGCACAGAAATCTCTTGCATTCCTATACACTAACAACGGGAGAGCAGAAAGAGAAATGAAGGAAACTCTCCCATTCACCATTGCAACAAAAAGAATAAAATACCTAGGAATAAACCTGCCTAAGGAGGCAGAAGATCTGTATACAGAAATCTTTAAGACATTGATGAAAGAAATCAAAGACGACACAAAAAGATGGAGGGACATACTATGTTCCTAGATTGGAAGAATCAACATCGTGAAAATGACTGTACTACCCAAAGCAATTTACAGATTCAATGCAATCCCCATCAAGTTACCAATGGCATTTTTCACAGAACTAGAGCAAGAAATCTTACGATTTGTATGGAAACGCAAAAGACCCCGAATAGCCAAAGCAATCTTGAGAAGGAAAAATGAAGTTGGAGGAATCAACCTTCCTGACTTCACACTATACTACAAGGCCATAGTGATCAAGACAGTATGGTACTGGCACAAAAATAGAAAGGAAGACCAATGGAATAGAATAGAGAACTCAGAAGTAAGCCCAAGCACATATGGGCAACTTATCTTTGACAAAGGAGGCACGAATATACAATGGAAAAAAGACAGCCTCTTCAATAAGTGGTGCTGGGAAAATTGGACAGCAACATGTAAAAGAATGAAATTTGAACACTTCCTAACACCATACACAAAAATAAACTCCAAATGGATTAAAGAGCTACATGGAAGGCCAGACACTATAAAACTCCTAGAGGAAAACATAGGCAGAACACTCTATGACATCCATCAAAGCAAGATCCTTTTTGATCCACCTCCTAGAATCATGGAAATAAAATCAAGAATAAGCGAGAGAGTAGCACAGACATATATATACTACCAAATGTAAAATAGATAGTCAGTGGGAAGTTGTTGTATAACAAAGGGAGTCCAACTGGAGGATGGAAGATGCCTTAGAGGACTGGGGCGGGGAGGGTGGGGTGACTGGGGGGGGGAAATCAAGGAAGGGAGGGAATATGGGGATATGTGTATATAAACAGATGATTGAACTTGGTGTACACCCCCCCCAAAAAAAAATGATAATAAAAAAAAAAAAAAAAAGCCAGAGATTGGGAATGACATCAGGAAAATGGCAAGTAGGAAACTTCAAACTCCTGTATCTCCACAGAAACATCAACAACAAAAACAATAACAACAAGAACAAAATAAGAAAAGAATTCTGTTTGAATTTTGAATACCATGGATAACAAAGGTTTATAGCAAAGATTTAGGCATATACCTAATCAAGAGAAGATCATCTTTAAAATCTTAAGAATGTTTTGTCCTGTTTTTAATTGCCCTTGCCACCCCTCCAGCTTGACAGCAATCTTGCAGGTGGGAGCCCACATTCCCAGTGTGGGAATTTTGTCCCTTGTTCCAGAGTGAACTGAACAGATCTTATTTGCAAATTATTGTGTTTTTCTGTTCTAAACTGTTTAGGAAATATATGAAGGAATGATACTAGGCACTTGACTCTGTGTTGCATAACCAGGAACTCACTAATTGTGGAAAAGTGTTATGCATTTCTCAAGAACACTGTAAGACTATTAAAAAAAAAACCCAGAGCAGACTAGAGCAAAATATTTCAGTTGAGGCATATGATAGACCTAGTATAGATGAGGGGAAAAGCAATGGCAAAAGTTTACTTGGGAAATTATGGCATTCGAAAGCATTCATGTATACTGAGGAATCTAGAAAGCCACACACATGGACAGGACAGGATGCATGCTCACAAAGGACCTGAGAAGATCTTAAGCTTTCAGCACTGAATCATCTATGTTTTCAGTGCAATAAGGAGTTAAGGGCTGAGGTAGAACTGTAAGTGGTCTGGCTACATATTAAAGGTGTGTTGCAGCCCAAAGCCAATCCACAAAGACTGAGAAAGACATTTCCTTCTCTTAAGCTACTGTAGTTCAAGGAAAATTCAGCCACAAGATGGGTTGAATACAAGATAGTCTTTCAACAACCAAGGATAACACACCCTGGTGAAGGTGGAGAATCTGAATTCCAGAGCTACCATATTATAATATTCAACTATTCCATATTCCAAAAAAAAATCACAAAGAATCCAGGGAAATAGAAAAACATTGGCAATTCAAAGAAACAAAGTTAATTGAAATAACCTGTCCTTGGAAAATGCCTGGCATTGAACTTAAGAGAAAAATACTTTAAATTAACTATCTTAAATAAACAAAAAGATTAAAGGAAAGCAGGCACAAAAAACTAAAGTAAGCCAGGAATATTGTATATGAAAAAAGTGAGAATATCAATGAAGATATTTAAATTATAAAAATGAACAAAATGGAAACTCTGGATGCAAAAAATACAGTAACAGAAATGAAATATTCACTAGAGGTGACCAACAGCAGCTTTGAGCAGAAAGATAAAAATCAGAAAACTTAAACACAGGACAAATTAAAATTATCTATTCTGAACAGAAAGGGAAAAAAGTGAAGAAAATTGAACAGAGTCTAAGAAATTTGTGGAAAACCATTGAGCAGACCAACATACCCATTATGGGAATCATTTTAAAAAAGAGAGAAAAGAGAACAGAATGATTATATGAAGAAATCATAGCAATCAGTTAAAAAGTTCCAAATTGGTGAAAGATATGAATCAACACATCTAAGAAACTCCAAAACCTCCAAGCAGAAAATACTCAAAGAGATCCACAAGACATACAATAGTTAAATCAAAAGCTAAAGACAACTGCAGAATCTTGAAAGCAGCAAGAGAGAAGTGACTCATCAAGTTAAAGGGATGCTAATAAGATTAACAGCTGATTTCTCATCAGAAACCATGGAGGCCAGAAGGTAGCTGGATGAAATATTTAAAGTTCTGAAAGAAAAATAAAAGTAAACCAATGTTATGGACTGAAATGTGGCCTCCAAATCTGAATTAAGAGGACATTACAGAGTAACTCAAACTCATATGAGCAAATAAAGAACAATGGTAAAGGCAACTATGTAGGTAAGTAGGACCTAGAGATTGTCATACTGCATGAAGTAAATCAGACAAAGAAAGACAAATATATATAGCTTATATGTGGAATCTAAAAAAGTGGTACAAATGAACTTATTTGCAAAACAGAAATAGAGTCACAGATGTAGAAAACAAACTTATGGTTACCAAGGGGGAAGAGGGGATAAATTGGGAGATTGGGATTGACATATACACACTACTGTATATAAAATAGATAACTAATAAAAATCTACTGTATAGCACAGGGAACTCTACTCAATACCCTGTAATGACCTTTATGGGAATAGAATCTAAAAAGAGTGGATATAGGTATATGTATAACTGTTTCACTTTGCTGTATAGCAAAAACTAACACAACATTGTAAATCAACTATACTTCAATAAAAATTAATTTTAGAAAAGTTTATTGTTTTGGTTTGTGACTCTTCTTTTTTCCTGTGTGATATAAAAGGCAAATTCATAAAAAAATATCATAAGTCTGTTACTGGGCACACAATGTATAAACATGTGTGTTTAATAACATAGAACTGTAGATATAGAGATACATAGGAAGAGCATATTTATATACTATTGAAACTAAGTATTCCTAAAACTATGTTTTTATAAGTTTAAGATGTTAATTATAATATCTAAAAGGGAAAAACTAAGGAAATAACTAAAAATTACTCAGAAGAGGAAAAGGGGAATAAAATAGTACACCACACAAAAAAATACCAAAAAAAGGCAGTGATAGAGTAATTGGATAATGAAGGGCATATAACATACAGAAACACAAAGAAAATAGGAGATGTATATGTGAGATATATATATATATATATATATATATATATATGTACATTCCATTATGTATATATACACAATGGAATTTTACTCAGCCATAAAATAGAATAAAGTTTTGCCATTTGCAACAACAATATGGATGCATATGGAGGGTATTTTGCTTAGTGAAATAAATCAGAGAAAGACAAATACTGTATGTTATCACTTATATGTGGAATCTAAAAGATAAAACAAACAAGTGAAAACAACAAAACAGAAACAGATTCACAGATATAGAGAACAAACTAGTGGTTACCAGTAGAAAGAGGGAAAGGGGAGGGGCAAGATAGGGGCAGGGGATTAAGAGATACAAACTACTATGTATAAAATAAATAAGCTATAAGGATATATTCTACAACACAGAGACTATAGCCAATATTTTATAATAACTTTAAATGAATTATATCTATAAAATATTGAATCACTATGTTTTATGTCTGAAACTAATATAATATTGTAAATTAACTATACTTAAATAAAAAGGAAAGGAATAGGATAATTATGTCCTTCCTTAGAGTAATTACAATAAAGGCAAATGGATCAAAGCCTTTAATTAAAAGGCAGAGATTGGCAGAAGGAATTTTTTAAATGACCTATCTATAGCCTGTCCACAGAGACTCATTTTGAATGCAAAGACACAAAGAGATTGAAAGTAAAAGAATGTAGAAAGATATTAAATGCAAATAGTAATGAAACAAGAGAGATGGCTATATTATCATCAGAAAAAGAGATATTGAGTCAAAAAAAGGTTACAAGAGACAAAGAACATTATATATTAATAAAAGACATAACAACTATATATGTTTATGCACCTAACAACAAAGATCCAAAATGTAAAAGTAAAAATGAACCACATTGAAGGGAAAAGTCAACAGTTCTACAACACTTGGAGACTTTAATACCCCACATGCAAGCATATATAAAAGAAAGACAAGAGATCAATAAGGAAATAGAGGACTTTAACAACACTATAAACCAATTAGACCAAACAGACATATACAGAGCACTACACCCAACAACAGAAAATACATTATTCTCAAATGCACATGGAACATTCTTCAAAGTAAATCTTATGTTGAGCCACAAAACAAACCTTAATATATTCAAAAAGATTGATATCATAAAAATAGCTTTTCTATTTTGGGGAATGAAATTAGAAATAACAAAAGAAAAATTGGACAATTCACAAAAATGTGTAAATTAAATGACACTTTTGAACAACCTATGGTCAAAAGAAGAAATTGCAAGAGAAATTAAAATTGTCTTTAAACAAATGAAAATGCAAAAAGATCATAACAAATTTATGGGCTTCAGTGAAAACAGTGCTCAGAGGTGAAATTATTAGCTGCAAAAACCTCATTTAAAAAAAAACACAAGAAGATCAGAAATCAATAACCTAAGTGTATACCTTCAGGACTAGCAAAAGAATAGCAGGCTAAACCAAAGCTTTCAGAAGGAAGAAAATATCAATTATTAGAGCAGGGATAAGTGAAATAGAGAATAGGAACAAAATAGAGAAAATCAATGAAGGCAAAAATTATTCATTGAAAGATCAAGAAAACTGACAAAATTTTACTAGATGTAGTAATAAAAACAAATGCTCAAATTACTTAAAATCATAAATGAAAGTGTAAACATTACTAACAACTTTAAGGAAATAAAAAGGCTTATAAGAGAACACTAGGAAAAACTGCATGAGCATAAACTGGCTAACTGATGAAATAAATATATAGCTACATACAAATTACCAAACTGACTCAAAAACATAGAAAATCTGAACACACTGAAACAAGTAAGGAGATTGAATCAGTACACAAACTAACAACAAAGAAAAACCTAGAACCAGATGACTTCACTAGTGAATTCAACCAAACTTTTAATGGAGATTTAAGACCAATTCTTCTCAAACACTTCCAAAAAATGGAAGGGGAGGAAATATGTCCTAAGCATTCTAAGAGGCCAGGATTACCTTGATAAGGAAGTCAGACAATAATATTATAAGAGAATAAAACTGCATACTAATATCCCTTAAGAATATAGATGCAATAAAATACCTAGGAATCAACCTACCTAAGGAGGCAAAAGATCTGTACTCAGAAAACTATAAGGTACTGATGAAACAAATCAAAGATGACACAAACAGATGGAGAGATATGCCATGTTATTGGATGGCAAGAATCAATATTGTCAAAATGACTATATGACTCAAAGGAATCTACAGATTCAATGCAACATTTATCAAATTACCAATGGCATTTTTCACAGAATTAGAACAAAAATATTCACAATTTGTGAAAACACAGACAGAATACTCTCTGACATAAATCGCAGCAAGATCTGTTTTCATCCACCTCTGAGAATAATGAAAATTAAAAAAAAATAAACAAATGGCACTTGATTAAACTTAAAAACTTTTTCACAGCAAAGATAACAATCAACAAAATGAAAAGAAAACACACAGAATGGGAGAAAATATGTGCAAATGAAGTGACCAACAAGGGATTAATCTCCAAAATATACAAAAACCTCATGAAACTCAATATCAAAAAAAAAAAAAAAAGCAAAAAATGGGCAGAAGATCTAAATAGACATTTCTTAAAAGAAGACATACAGATGGCCAAGAGGCACATGAAAAGATGCTTAACATCACTAATCATAAGAGAAATGTAAATCAGAACTAAAATGAGGTATCACCTCATACTGGTTAGAATGGCCATCATTAAAAAATCTACAAACAATAAATGCGGGAGAGAGTGTAGAGAAAAGGGAACTCTCCTCCACTGCTGGTGGAAATGTGAATTGGTACAGCCACTATGGATAACAGTATGGAGATTCCTTAAAAAACTAAAAATAGAGCTACCATATAATCCAGCAATCCCACTCCTGAGCATATATCTGGAGAAAACCATAATTCAAAAGTTTACATGCTCCCCAATGTTCATTTCAACAGTATTTACAATGGCCAGGACATGGAAGCAACCTAGATGTCCATTTACAGAGGAATAGATAAAGAAGATGTGGTACATATATACAATAGAAAGTTACTCAGCCATAAAAGCAAGCGAAATAATGCCATTGCAGCAACATGGATGGACCCAGAGATTGTCATACTGAGTGAAGTCAGACAGAGAAAGACAAATAGCATATGATATCGCTTATACATGGAATCTAAAAAAGGGGTACAAATGAATCTATTTACAAAAGAGAAATAGAGTCACAGAGGTAGAAGACAAACCTATGCTTACCAAGGGAGAAGGGGGGGGAGATAAATTGGGAGATTGGGATTGACATATACACACTACTATATATAAAATAAAAAACTAATAACATACTGGGGACTGAAAAAAGATGGCAGAGGAGTAAGACATGGAGATCACCTTCCTCCCCACAAATACATCAAGAATATGTCTACTTGTGGAAGAACTCCTAGGCGACACCTTCCAAATGCTGACAGGGGACATCAGAGCTCCAGAAAGGCAAGAAAATTCCCACGTAACTGGCTAGCACAAAAGAAAAAAGGGAAGAAAAGAGATAGAGGAATCCCAAGAAGATGTGCCCCTCTGGGAGGGAGCTGTGAAGAGGGGATATCTTCCGCACACTGGGAAGCCTCCTCGCTGGCTGGGACGGGCAAGGGGAGTTTTGAAGCCCCCAGAGGAGAGAGCAACAACAGGTATGCAGAGGGCAGAGCAGAAAGATTCCCACACCGAGGATTCAGGCAGCACTCCCCAGTGAGAGTCGCTGGTCTGCTCACCCCCAGTGGCTGGTGGGGGCTGGGCACTAAGGCTTGGGCTTCAGAGAACAGACACCAGGGACTGGCTGTAAGAAAACAGCCTGTGGGAAAAGTGCACCACAGTTAGCTGGGAGGGAGTTCAGGGGAAAACCTGGGCCTGACGGAGAGGCAGGAGAGCACGCCTTTGTTTTGGGGGTGCTCAAGAGGAGCTTGCTGCTCCACAAACTCATAGGCTGCAGAGCGGCGCCTGTGCCAGCACCACCCATGACTCATGGCTGCTAAATTGAAACACAGAGCCTGTCACCTGCTGCTGTCGCTGCCAAGAATCCTGTGTGCAAGGCAGGTCATTGGCCACACCCTCCCAGCACCAGATGCAGCCCGCCAGCACCGGGGGTCCTGCGTTCAGGACCAACTTCTCTGGGAGAGCTCACGGCACACCTCACGCTCACACTGACCTCTGCTGCTGTAAGCACTCCTGCAAATTTCAATTAGACTGCCATACCCCTCCCTCCCTCCCACCTGAATTTGTAAGTGAGCCCCAATAACCCTCATTCGCTCCCTCTTGCCTGGGCAGGGAACCAACTCCGGAGAGCAGCCCACGTGCAAAGAAGGTACCAAAACCAAAACTGATCCCTGAGGGCTGTAGGACCAAAGAAGAGAAAGGGAAACAGCTGCAGGAGGAGCAGATTTAATACCCACCATAGGCTTGATAGACTCTGCATCTGTGGATCACCTGAATAGATGAGTGTTTCTACAATAGAGGCTTTAGACTTAGGGGGCAACTGTGGACTGTGGGGGCAAATACATGCAGGACTAATACCAGATTACAGCCTGAGTTCTCCACAGTCTCCCCCACAGCAGGTGCAGAGACTAACCTAGAAGTATTGGAGGACTTCCTGGTATGTATGACTCGTTCCTGGTTTTATGTATTTGTTAGCATAATCTTTACTGAATACATTTGGATATGGGTTTAAAAATGGGTTTGATTACTCCCTTCTTTGTATACTCTCTTTCTCTTTTCTTTGTTTTCTCTTCTCCTTCTCTTTCCTTCTCTTTTGCAAGTGTGCACATCTCCTTGTGTGATTTTGACTGTTTAGAGTTTCTTTTACCACCTGTCTTGGGGATTTGTCTGTCCTTTCTCTTCCTTTTATTTTCTTTTCTCTCTTTCTACCTCCATTTTCTCTGTTCAGTTCAGCTTCAAGGGGTTTGGTGCCCCACACAGGGATAAGACCTGGGCCTATGAAGCAGCAGAGTTGAGTGCAGGATTTTGGAACATCAGAGAACTCCCAACCGCATGGAATATTAATCAGTAAGTGCTCTCCCAGAGGTCACATTCTCAACACTAAGATCCAAATCTAACCAAAGGCCAGCAAGCTCTAGTGCTGGAAACCTCAAGCCAAACAACTAGCAAGACAGGAACATAACCCTACTCATTAGCAGACAGACAGCCTACAGTCATAGTAAGCCCACAGACACACCCAAACACACCAAAAGACGTGGCCCTGCACATCAGAAGGAAAAGATCAATCTCCACACACAAGAACACAGGCACCAGTCCCCCCACCAAGAAGTCTACACAAATGACTAGACAAACCTCCCCACTGGGGACAGACAACAGAGTTAAAAAGAACTACGACTCTGCAGCCTAAGGAAAGAAGATCCCAAACACAGTAAGTTAAAGAAAATGAAAAAACAGAGAAAGATGCAGCTGATCAAGGAACAAGGTAAAACTCCACAAGACCAGGCAAATGAAGACGAGATAGCCAGTCTACCTGAAAAAGAATTCAGAATAATAATAGTAAAGACGATCCAAGATTTCAGAAATAGTATTGAGGCACAGATGGAGCAAATGAAAGAAATGTTTAACAAGGAACTGGAAGAACTAAAGAGCAAACAAACAGTGATGAACAACAAAATAACTGAAATTATAAATACTCTAGAAGGAATGCAGAGCAGAATAACTGAGACAGAAGAACAAATAAGTTACCTGGAAGATAGAATGGTAGAAATAACTGACACCAAGCAGAAAAAAGAAACAAGAATGAAAACAATTGATGACAGTTTCAGAGACCTCTGGGACAATATTAAATGTACCAACATTCAAATTATATAGGTCCCAAAAGAATAAGAGAAAAAGAAAAGTATGAGAAAATATTTGAAGAGATTTTAGTGGAAAACTTCCACAACATGGGAAAGGAAATAGTCAATCAAGTTCAAGAACCTCTGAGAGTCCCACACAGAACAAACCCAAAGGAGAAATACGCCAAGGCACATATTAATAAAACTAACAAAAATTAAACACAAAGAAAAAATGTTAAAAGCAGCAAGAGAAAAGCAACAAATAACGTATAATGGAAAACCCATGAGGATAACAGCTGAGCTTTCTGTAGAAACTCAGCAGGCCAGAAGGGAGTGGCAGGACATACTTAAAGTCTTGAAAGAGAAATACCTACAGCCAAGAATATTCTACCAAGCAAAAATCTCATTCACATTCAATGGAGAAATCAAGAGCTTTACAGAAAAGCAAAAGTTAAGAGAATTCAGCACCACCAAACCAGCCTTACAACATTTGCTAAAAGAACTTCTCTAGGCAGGAAACACGAGAGAAGGAAAAGACCCACAAAAACAAACCCAAAAACAATTAAGAAAATAGTAATAAGTACAGACATATTAATAATTACCTTAAATGTACATGGATTAAATTCTCCAACCAAAAGACACAGACTGGCTGAATAGATACAAAAACAAAACCCTTATATATGTTGTCTAAAAGAAACCCACTTCAGAAGTAGGGAAACATACAGACAGAAAGGAAGGGGATGGAAAAAGGTATTCAATGCAAATGGAAGTCCAAAGAAAGCTGGAGTAGCAATACTCATATCAGACAAATTAGACTTTAAAGACTATTAAAACAGACAAGGAAGGACACTACATAATGATCAAGGGAATAATCCAAGAAGAAGACATAACAATGGTAAATATCTCTGCACCCAACATAGGAGCACCTCAACAGATAAGGCAAATGCTAACAGCCAAAAAAGGGGAAATCAACAGTAATACAATAATAGTAGGAGATTTTAACACCCCACTTACACCAATGGACAGATCATCCAAACAGAAAATAAATAATGAAAAAGAAGCTTTAAATGAGACATTAGAGCATCTTGACTTAATTGATATTGATAAGACATTCCATCCAAAAACTACAGAATACACTTTCTTCTCAAGTGCACATGGAACATTCTCCAGGATAGATTACATCTTGGGTAACAAGTCAAGCCTCAGCAAATTCAAGAAAATTGAAATTTTATCAAGCATCTTCTTCGATCTCAACACCATGAAACTACATATCAGTTACAGGAAAAAAACTGTAAAAAATACAAACACAAAGAGGCTAAACAATACGCCAATAAACAACCAAGAAATCAGTGAAGAAATCAAAGAGCAAATGAAAATTACATAGAAACAAATGACAATGAAAACACGATGACCCAGAACCTATGGGATCCAGCAAAAGCAGTTCTAAGAGGGAAGTTTATGGCAATACAGTCCTACCTCAAGAAACAAGAAAAATCTAGAATAAAAAACCTAAACTTACATCTAAAACAATTAGAGAAAGAACAAAAAAAAAAAAACCCAAAGGGAACAGAAGGAAAGAAATCATAAAGATCAGATCAGAAATAAATGAAAAAGAAAGGAAGGAAACAATAGCAAAGATCAATAAAATTAAAAGCTGGTATTTTGAGAAGATAAACAAACTTGAGAAACCATTAGCAAAACTCATCAGGCAAAAAGGGAGAAGATGCAAATCAATAGAATTAGAAATGAAAGAGGAAAAGTAGCAATTGACACCACAGAAATACAAAAGATCATGAGAGACTACTACAAGCACCTATATGCCAATAAATTGAACAAACTGGAAGAAATGGATAAATTCTTAGAAAAGTACATCTTCCAAGACTGAATCAGGAAGAAATAGAAACCATGAACAGACCAATCACAAGCACTGAAATTGAGACTGTGATTAAAAATCTCCCAACAAACAAAAGCCCAAGGCCAGATGGCTTCACAGGCAATTCTATCAAACACTTAGAGAAGAGCTAACACCTATTCTTCTCAAACTCTTCCAAAATATAGCAGAAGGAGGAACACTCCCAAACTCATTCGACGAGGCCACCATCAACTTGATATCAAAACCAGGCAAAGAGGTCACAAAAAAAGAAAGTTACAGGCCAATATCACTGATGATAATCGATCTAAAAATTCTCAACAAAATACTAGCAAACAGAATCCAAGAGCACATTAAAAAGATCATACACCATGCTCAATTGGGGTTTATCGCTGGAATGCAAGGATTCTTCAATATATGCAAATCAATCAATGGGATATATCATAGAAACAAATTGAAAGATAAAAACCTGACGATCATCTCAATAGATGGAGAAAAAGCTTTTGACAAATTTCAACATCCATTTATGATAAAAAGTCTCCAGAAAGTGGGCATAGGAGGAAGTTTCCTCAATATGATAAAAGCCAAATATGACAAACCTACAGCCAACATCATCCTAAAAGGTGAAAAACTGAAAGCATTCTCACTAAGAACAGGAATAAGAAAAGGCTGCCCACCCTCACCACTATTATGCAGCATAGTTTTGAAATTTTTTGTCAGAGCAATCAGAGAAGAAAATGAAATAAAAGGAATCAAAATTGGAAAAGAAGAAGTAAAATGGTCACTCTTTGCAGATGACATGGTATTATACATAGAAAACCCTAAAGACTACCAGAAAACTGTTGCACTAATCAATGATTTTAGTAAAGTAGCAGGATATAAAATTAATGCACAGAAATTTCTTGCATTCCTATACACTAACAATGAAAAATCAGAAAGAAGAATTAAGGAAACAATCCCATTTACTATTGCAACAAAAAGAATAAAACACTCGGAATAAACCTTCCTAAAGAGGAAAAGACCTGTATTCAGAAAGTAAGACACTGATGAAAGAAATCAAAGATGATACAAATGGGTGGAGGGACATACCATGTTCTTGGATTGGAAGAATCAACATTTTGAAAATGGCTATACTCCCCAAAGCAATCTATATATGCAATGCAATCCCTGTCAAATTACCATGGCATTTTTCACAGAACTAGAACAAGAAATATTACAATTTGCGTTGAAATGCAAAAGACCCTGAATAGCCAAACCAATCTTGAGAAGGAAAGATAGAGTTGGAGGAATAAGGCTTCCTGACTTCAAAGCATACTACAAGGCTACAGTGAGCAAGACAGTATGGTATTGACACAAAAATGGAAATATAGAATAGTGGAATCGAATAGATAACCCAGAGATAAATCCACGCACATGTGGCCACCTTAACATTGACAAAGGTGCAACAATATACAGTAGAAGAAAGACAGCCTCTACAATAAGTGGTGCTGGGAAAAATGAACAGCTTCATGTATAAGAATGAAATTAGAACACTTCCTAACACCATACACAAAAATAAACTCCAAATGGATTAAAGACCTACATGCAAGGCCAGACACTATAAAACTCCTAGAGGAAAACATAGGCAGAACACTCTATGACATCCATCAAAGCAACATCCTTTTTGACCCACCTCCTAGAATCAGGGAAATCAAATCAAGAATAAACGAATGGGACCTCATGAAACTTAAAAGCTTTTGCACAGCAAAGGAAACCATAAAAAAGACAAGAAGCCAACCATCATAATGGTAGAAAATATTTGCCAATGAAGCAACTGAAAAAGGATTAATCTCCAAAATATACAAGTAGCTCATGCAGCTTAATACCAAAAAAGCAAATAACCCAATCCACAAATGGGTGGAAGACCTAAATAGACATTTCTCCAAAGAAGACATGCAGATGGCCAACAAAGACAGGAAAAGATGCTCAACATCACTAATTATTAGAGAAATGCAAGTCAAAGCCACAAAGATGTATCACCTCACTCCAGTTAAAATGGCCATCATCAAAAAATCTAGAAACAATAAATTTTGGAGAGGGTGTGGAGAAAAGGGAACTCTCCTGCACTGTTGGTGGGAATGTATGTTGGTACATCCATTATGGAAAGCAGAATGGAGGCTCCTTAGAAAACTAAAAATAGAAGTACCATATGACCAAGCAATCCCACTCCTGGGCATATACCCAGAGAAAACCATAATCAAAAAAGAAACATGTACCACAAAGTTCATTGCAGCACTATCTACAATAGCCAGGACATGTAATCAACCTAAATGCCCATCAACAGATGAATGGGCAAAGAAGATGTGGCACATATATACAATGGAATATTACTCAGCCAGAAAAAGCAATGAAATTGAGTTTTTGTAGTGAGGTGGATGGACCTAGAGTCTGTCATACAGAGTGAAGTAAGTCAGAAAGAGAAAAACAAATAACGTATGCTAATGCATATATATGGAATCTAAAAAGATGGTACTGATGATCCCAGTGGCAGGGCAAGAATAGAGATGCAGATGTAGAGAAAGCACTTGAGCACATGGGATGGAGGCCAAACGGGAAGCTGGGATTAATTGAGAGAATAGTATTGACATATGTACACTACCGAATGTAAAATAGATAGCTAGTGGGAAGCTGCTGCATAAAACAGGGAGATCAACTTGATGATGTGTGATGACTTATAGGGCTGGGATAGGGAGAGTAGGAGGGAGTCGAGGGAAGGAGGGGATATTAGGATATATGTATAAATACAGCTGTTTCACTTTGTTGTACAGCAAAAACTGGCACAACAGTGTTATGCAATTATATTCCAATAAAGAGCCAAAAAAAGAGAGAAAGAAACCAACGCATCATAAAAAAAGAACCTACAGTGTAGCACAGAGAACTCTATTCAATTTTCTCTAATGATGTATACAAGAATAGAATCTAAAAAAAGACTGACTATATGTATATGTATAAGTGAATCACTTCGCAGTACAGCAGAACTTAATACAACATTGTAAATCAACTATGCTCCAATAAAAATTAATTAATAAATATTTTTTCACAATTTGTATGGAAATTCAGAAGACCCTGAATAACCAAAGCTATCTTGAGTAAGAAAAATAGAACTGGAGGAATCAGGTTCCCCTATTTTAGACTATACTATAAAGCTAGAGTAATTGAGACAGTATGGTACTGGCACAAAAACAGAAATACAGATCAATGGAACAGGATATAAAGTCCAGAAATAAACCTATGCACTTATTGTCACCTAATGTATGAAAAAGAAAGCAAAAATATACAATGGAGGAAAGACAGCCTCTTCAATAAGTGGTAGTGGGAAAACTGGACAGCTACATGTAAAAGAATGAAATTAGAACACTCCCTAACACCATACACAAAAATAAACTCCATATGGATTAAAGACCTAAGTATAAGACCAGACGCTATAAAACTCTTAGGGGAAAACATAGGCTGAACACTCTTTGACATAAATCGCAGCAAGATCTTTTTTGATCCACCTCCTAGAATAATGAGAATAAAAACAAAAATAAACAAGTGGGACCAAATTAAACTTACAAGCTTTTGCACAGCAAAGGAAACCATTAACAAGACAAAAAGACAACCTTCACAATGGGAGTAAATATTTGCAAACGAAGCAACAGAGAAAGGATTAATGCCCCAAATATACAAACAGCTCATGCAGTTCAATATCCAAAAAAAAAAAAAAAATCAAAGAATGGGCAGAAGTCCTAAATAGACATTTCTCCAAAGAAGACATACGGATGGCCAAAAGGCACATGGAAATATGCTCAACATCACTAATTATTAGAGAACTTCAAATTATGACTACAATGAGGTATCACCTCACACTGGTTAGAATGGCAATCTTCAAAATAATCTACAAACAGTACATGCTAGAGAGTGTGCAGAAAAGGGAACCCTCCTATACTACTGGTAGGAATGTAAACTGGTACAGCCACTTTGGAGAACTGTATGGAGATTCCTTAAAAAACTAAAAACAGAGCTACCATATGATTCAGCAATCCCACTCTTGGGCATGTACCTGGAGAAAATCATAATTTGAAAAGATACATGAACCCCAATATTCATTGCAGCACTACTTACAATAGCCAGGACATGGATGCAGCCTAAATGTCCATCAAAAAAGGAATGGATAAAGAAGATGTGATACATATGTAGAATGGAATAGTACTCAGCCATAAAAAAGAATGAAATAATGCCATTTGTAGCAACATGGATGGACTTAGAGATTGTCATAGTGAGTGAAGTTAGACAGAGGACAAATATCATATAATATTGCTTATGTATAGAATCTAGAAAAGAGTACAAATGAACTTATTTACGAAACAGAAATAGAGTCACAGATGTAGAAAAGAAACTTATGGTTACCAGAGAGGAAAGGGAGCAGAGATATATTGGGAGATTTGGATTGACATATACACACCACTATATATAAAATGGATACCTAATAAGGACCTACTGCATAGCACAGGGAACTCTACTCAATAATCTGTAATGACTATATGGGAAAGTAATCTTTAAAAAAGACTGGATATATGTATATGTATAACTGATTCACTTTGCTGTACACATGAAACTAACACAACATTGTAAATCAACTATACTCCAATTAAAATTTTAAAAAAGAACAAAAAAAAAACACAAAGAATACAGATGCAAATATCCTCAACAAAATACCAGTGAACCATATCCAAAATCTATTAAGAGAATTGTACACTATGTGGAAGTGGGATTTATCCAGGAATACAAGTGTGGTTCAGAGTGATCAACATGGTGGAGTAGTATGACACAGAGTGCACCTTCTTTCACAGAAACACTGAAAATGGATCTACAAGTGGAATGATTCACACAGAGTAGCTGCTGAGCGCCGATGGAGGACCTCAGATGTCTGAAAGGTCAAGAGAACCTCCACGTAACTGGGTAGGACAAAAGGAAAAAGAAAAAGATGGAATTTGGCCAGGGCATGTGCCCCAGGGAGGGAGCTGTGAAGGAGGAGAGGTCCCCACACATTGGGAAGTCTCCTTATTGGCAGGGAGATCAGCCTGGATGGAGGGGAGCTTTGGAGCCTGAGAGGAGAGAGCAGCAACTGGTCTATGGAAGGCAAAACAGAGAGTAACTTGCATAGAGTGTCATCACCACCACCCTGCACTACTCAAATTGAGACACTCTTCTATCAGTGCGGGTGGGGGCTGGGTGCTTGAAGCTTAGGCTCCAGAGTTCAGACCCAGGGAGAGGACCAAGGTTGGATATGCGGAGGCAGCTTGAAGAGGTTGGGCTGTGGTAATTGAGGGTGTACTAGAAAGAAATCTGGGCCTGCCAGAGAGGAAAGGCACCATTATTGGGAGGGATATGAGGAGAGAAGCAGGACCACCGTAAGAGCATCTTTCCCTGTGGTGCTCCCAGGCATCAGGGCATCGCCTACAGGAGCTCCAGGGGTGGGTGCCAGTCACCACTGCCATCTTGGGCTCCAGAGGCAGGCACTGGCCACCTCTTCCAGACCTGCATGCAGATGCCAGGCCCTGCCCCCATTGTCCTGGGAGGACGCATATAGCTTCTGCCACTAAAAATCTGCCAGTGAGCCCCAGGACCTGCCCCTGTTGACCAGAAGTGCATGGACAGCTGTTGCCACTAGGAATTCCACCAGAGAGCCCCAGGACCAGCCTTGCTGTCTGGGAAGGGTGCAGATAGGTCCCCCCTCTAGGAAATCTGCCAGCGAGTGGTGGAACCTGTCCTGCTTCCCTGGGAGCACACAGATAGCTCCCACGCAGATACTAGGAAATCCACCAGCAGACCCTAGAACCTGCCCCTACTGCCTCAAGAGAGTGCAGATAGCTCTCCCCCAGGAAATCTGCCAGTGAGTGCCAGGACCTGCCCCACTGTCCTGGGAGTGCATGGATAGCTTCTGTTACTAGGAAATCCACCAGTGGGCCCTACAACCTGCCCCCACTGTCCTGGGGGGTGCAGATAGCTCCCCCCACTAGAAATTTTGCCAATGAGTGCTGAGACCTGCATCATATCCTGGGAGCATGTGGATAGCTCTTGCTACTAGGAAATCTGCTAATGGGTCCCAGGGTCTGCCGCACTGTCCTGGGATGGAGAAGATAGCTTGTGCCACTAGTAAATCCACCCAGTGGTGGGGATGAAACCACAGCTGAGGCCCAGGGGCCATGTGACTAAGGAAGAAGAGCTGAAAACTCTCCTCACAGCTGAGTGAACCATGGAGTTACACCTCTGCTGGTGGCTTCTTAAATTCAGCACCTTCAGAACATCTGAATGGACAAGAACTGCTCCTGCACCTGAGATGGGTCTGGCTTTAGCAGCTGTGGGCTTTATGGACACGTACACACAGGGGTTAGGCCAGGCCAGTGTCTGAGCCCCATCCATATTTCTCACGGTGGTTCCACGACTGTGCAGTCCTGGAACCTCAGTGGATCTATGGAAGTGCTGAAAACAATGCCTGAGAGTCACTAGGGCCAATTGCTGGCATGCCCATTGTTAAGGTGGACCAAAGGCAGTGCCAACAACAGTGTAGTTTGTGAGCCTGCACAATGGGTGAAAAGTGATAGAACAGAGCACACTCACAGGTGAACAGCTCCAGAGGATGAATACTCAGTGGCTTATCTCCCAGTGGGAGTGCCCCAATCCCACTTATCTTGCCTGCAGATCAGAAACAGAGGTAAAAAAGAGGTCTGGAGACTTCTCCAAAAATTAGGAGCAGACACTGCCCCTGAAAGGGCAGGGACAACCACAGAGCAAAGGGGAGGCTTCATTAAATATCCAGGGCAGGCTCTGATCACCACAACACCAGTCAAAACTTGTATCAATGGGATAATGGCCAGCATCCACTGAGGAAAGAGGTGGCAGTCATCCATACTAAAAGCAACCTTTGTACCAAAAAAAAAAGTTAAACCTATGCAGGCCTCACAGGTACCTTCCCACATAAAAATAGACCTCCAAGACAGTCAGAGGTTCTGGCAACAGGAGGAAGAAACCCCAGAGCATTTAGCTTTGAAGGCCAGTGGGGCTTGAGTGCAGGAGCTCCACAGGGCTGGGGGAAACAGAGACTTCACTCTTCTCTTGGAGGGCACACACAGGGACTCACATGTACTAGGACCCAGCACAAAGCAGTGCCTACAGAGGAACCTGGGCTAGACCTATCTAGGGGTTTTGGAGGGTCTCCTGTGGAGGCGGGGGTTGGCTGTAGCTCACTGTGGAGGCAAGGGCAATGGTAGCAGAGACCTCAGGGTATATTAATTGATATGAGCACTCCCAGAGGTCCCCAATTCAGTGCCAAAGTCCAGCCCCACCCAAAAGCCTGTAGGCTCCAGTGTTGGAATGCCTCAGTCTAAACAACCAAGACAGAAACACAACCCCACCCATAAGCAGACAGGCTGTCTAAAGTCCTACTAAGCTCACAGACATTCCAAAACACACCACCTGATGCAGTGCTGCCCATCAGAGGGACAAGACCCAGCTCCACCCATCAAGCTCAGGCACCAGTTCCTCCCACCAGGAAGCCTACATAAGCCACTGGACCAACCTCACCCACCAGGAGGCAGACAACAGAAGCAAGAAGAACTACCCATGCAGTGTGCAGAAAGGAGACCACAAACACAGTAAGTTAGACAAAATGAGACAATAGAGAAATATGTTACAGATGAAGGAGCAAGGTAAAAACCCACAAGACCAAATAAATGAAGAGGAAATAGGCAAACTATCTGAAAAACAATTCAGAGTAAAAGAATGGAGGCACAAATTGAGACAATACAGGAAATGTTTAACAAGGACCTAGAAGAACTAAAGAACAGAGATGAACAATACAATAACTGAAATGAAAAATACACTAGAAGGAATCAATAGCAGAATAACAGAGCCAGAAGAATGGATAAGTGAGCTCAAAAACAGAATAGTGGAAATCACGGCCTCAGAACATAATAAAGAAAAAAGAATGAAAAGAAGTGAGGACAGTCACAGAGGCCTCTGGGACAATATTAAATGCACCAACATTCAAATTATAGCTCTCCCAGAAGAAGAGAAAGAGAAAGGATTTGAGAAAATATTTGAAGACATTATAGTTTAAAACTTCTCTAACATGGAAAGAAAATAGTCATCCAAGTACAGGAATCACAGAGAGTTATCTACAGGAAACACTCAAGGAGGAACATGCCAAGACACTTAATCAAGTTAACAAAAATTAAATGCAAAGAAAAAATGTTAAAATCAACAAATAACATACAAGGTAATCCTCATAAGGTTGTCAGCTGCTTTTTCAGCAGAAATCCTGCAGGCCAGAAGGGAGTGGCATGATATATTCAAAGTAATGAAAGGAAAAACATACAACCAAAAGTACCCTACCCAGAAAGGCTCTCATTGAGATTCAAGGGAGAAAACAAAACCTTTACAGACAAAGAAAAGCTAAAAGAATTCAGCACAACCAAACCAGTTTTACAACAAATGCTAAAGGAACTTCTCTAGGCAGGGGGAAAAAAGAGGCCACAATTAGAAATAATAAAATCACAAATGGGATCCATACACAAATATGATCTCAAAACCAGAAACTGTGAGAAATGAAGAGGAAAGTACAAATGCAGGAAATGGGAATTGCATTTGAAATTAACAGACCAGCAATTTTAAACTGTATATATATATATATATGTTATGATATATATATATATATCAAAATATCATGTGAATTGCAAATCAAAAAACTACAAACAAAAACACACAAACACACAAAAACAAAACAAAACACAACAAAACACACAAACAAAACAAAACAAAAACACAAACAAAAACAAAAACACACAAACAAAAAAAAAGTAACCCAAACACAACATTAAAGATGGTCATCAAACCACAGGAGAAGAGAATACAAGAGGAAGGGAAGAAACAAGAAGTACAAAAACAAACCTAAAATAATTAAGAAAATGGCAATAGGAACATACATATCAATAATTACTTTAAGTGCAAATGGGTCACTTGCTCCAATCAAAAGACACAGACTGGCTGAATGGATGCAAAAACAAGAACCTTATATAAAAGGGGAAATTGACAGTAACACAATAATAATGGGAGAGGTTAACACCCAACTTACACCAATAGACAGATCATCTAGACAGAAAATTGTTAAGGAAACACAAACTTTAAATGGCACATTTGACCAAATAGTTTTAATTGATATTTATAAGACATTTCATTTGAAAGCAGCAGAATACACTTTCTTCTCAAGTGCACATGGAACATTCTTTTGGATAGATCACATCTTGGGTTACAAATCAAGCCTTGGTATGTTTAAGAAAATTGAAATTTTATCAAGCACCTTTTTGGACCAAAACGCTATGAGATTAGAAATTATGGGGAAAAAATGTAAAAAACACGAACACAAACAAATCAAAGAGGAAATAAAAAAAATACCTAGAGAAAAATGCAATGAAAACATGATGAACCAAAACATATGGGACTCAGCAAAAGGAGTTCTAAAAGGGAAGTTTATAGCAATTCAATCTCACATCAAGAAACAAGAAATAGCTCAAATAAATAACCTAATCTTACACCTAAAGCAACTAGAAAAAGAACAAACAAAACCTAAAGTTAGTAGATGGAAAGAAATCATAAAGATCAGAGCAGAAATAAATGAAATAGGGATGAAGAAAACAATAGTAAAGATCAATGAAACTAAAACCTTGTTGTGTGAGAAAATAAGGAAATTGATAAACCTTTAGCCAGATTCATCAAGAAAAAAGGGAGAGGACTCAAATCAATAAAATTAGAAATGAAAAAGGAGAAGTTACAATGGACACCACAGAAACACAAAGGATCATAAGAGACTACTAGAAGCAACTATACACCAATAAAATGGACAACCTAGAAGAAACAGACAAATACTTAGAAAGGTACAATCTCCCAAGACTGAACCAAGAAGAAATAGAAAATATGAACAGATCAATCACAAGCACTGAAATTGAAACTGTAATTAAAAATCTTGCAACAAACAAAAGTCCAGGACAAGATGGCTTCACAGGTGAATTCTAGCAAACATTTAGAGAAGAGTTAACACCTATCCTGAAACTCTTCCAAAATATTACAGTTGAAGAAACACTCAAGGTCATTCTACAAGGCCACCATCACCCTGATACCAAAATCAGACAAAGATATCATTCAAAAAGAAAATTACATGCTGATGTACACTGATGAACAAAGATGCAAAAATCCTCAACAAAATACTAGCAAACCAAATTCAACAACACTTTAAAGGTTCATACATCATGATCAAGTGGGATTTATCTCACAGATGCAAGGATTCTTCAATATATGCAAATCAGTCAATGTGATACACAATATTAACAAATTGATGAATAAAAACCAAATGATCATCTCAATAGATGCAGAAAATCCTTTTGACAAAACTCAGCACCCATTTATGATAAAAAAAAAAACTCTCTAGAAAGTGGGCATAGAGAAAACCTACCTCAATATAATAAAGGTCATGTATGATAAACCCACAGCAAGCATAATTCTCAATGCTGAAAAACTGAAAGCATTTCCTTTGAGATCAGGGATAAGACAAGAATGTTGACTTTTTTTTTCTGTGAGCATATCTATGATTTTTATTTATTTTTTATTTTTTTATTTTTTAAGAATTTTTATTGAGATACCATTGACATACAATAAACTGCATATATTTAAATAATCCAGTTTGATATTGTTTTCTTATTAGTAATGTATATATGGCAATCCCAATCTCACAATTCATTCCCCCCCCCAACACCCCCTGCTTTCCCCACTTGGTATCTATATGTTTGTTCTCTACATTTGTGTCTCTATTTCTGCCTTGCAAACCGGTTGATTTGTATCATTCTTCTATATTCTGCATATATATGTTAATATACGATATTTGTTTTTCTCTTTCTGACACACTTCACTCTGTATGACAGTCTCTAGGTCCTTCCATGACTCTACAAATGTCCCAATTTTGTTCCTTTCTACAGCTGAGTAATATTCCATTTCATATATGTACCACATCTTCTTTATCCATTCATCTGTTGATGGACATTTAGGTTGCTTCCATGTCCTGGCTATTGTAAATAATGCTGCAATGAACATTGGGGTGCATGTGTCCTTTTGAATTATGGTGTTATCTGGATATATGCCCAGTAGTGGGATTGCTGGGTCATATGGTAATTCTATTTTTAGTTTTCCAAGGAAACTCTATACTGTTCTCCATAGTGGCTGTATCAATTTACATTCCCACCAACAGTGCAAGAGCATTCCCTTTTCTCCACATTCTCTCCAGCATTTACTGTTTCTAGATTTTCTGATGATGCCTATCCACACCGGTGAGGTGATACCTCATTGTAGTTTTGATTTGCATTTCTCTAATAATTAGTGATGGTGAGCAGCTTTTCATGTACCTGTTGGCTATCCATATGTCTTCTTTGGAGAAATGCCTGTTTAGGTCTTCTGCCCTTTTTTTGATTAGGTTCTTTCTTTCTTTCTATCTTTCTTTTTCTTTTCTTTCTTTCTTTCTTTCTCTTTCTTTTTTTTTTTTTTTGATATTGAGCAGCATGAACTGTTTATATATTTTGGAGATTAATCCTTTGTCTGTTGATTCATTTGTAAATATTTTCTCCCATTGTGAGGTTTGCCTTTTCATCTTCCTTATAGTGTCCTTTGCTGTGCAGAAGCTTTGAAGTTTCATTAGGTCCCACTTATTTATTTTTGTTTTTATTTCCATTACTCAAGGGGGTGGATCAAAAAAGATTTTGCTGTGATGTGTGTCGCAGTGTGTTCTTCCTCTTTTCCTCTAGGAGTTTTATAGTGTCTGGCCTCACATTGAGGTCTTTAATCCATTTTGAGTTTATTTTTGTGTATGGTGTTAGGGAGTGTTCGAATTTCATTCTTTTACATGTAGCTGCCTAGTTTTCCCAGCACCACTTTTTGAAGAGGCTGCCTTTTCTCCATTGTATATCCTTGCCTCATTTGTCATAGATTAATTGACCACAGTTTATCTCTGGGCTTGCTATCTTGTTCCACTGATCTATATTTCTGTTCTTGTGCCAGTACCATATTGTTTTGATTACTGTAGCTTTGTAGTATAGTCTGAAGTCAGGGAGTCTGCTTCCTCCAGCTCCATTTTTTTTTCCCTCAAGATTGCTTTGGGTATTCAGGGTCTTCTGTATCTCCATACAAACTTTAGGATTTTTTTGTTCTAGTTCTGTAAAAGATGCCATTGGTAATTTCATAGGGAATGCACTGAATCTGTAGATTACTTTGGGTAGTATAGTCATTTTCACAATGTTGATTTTTCCAACCCAAGAACATGGTATATCTCTCCATTTGTTTGAGTTATCTTTGATATTTTTCATTAGTGTCTTATAGTTTGCTAAGTACAGGACATTTACCTCCTTAGTGAGATTTATTCCTAGGTATTTTCTTTTTTGTTGCAATGGTGAATGGGATTGTTTCCTTAATTTCTTTTTCTGATCTTTCATTGTTAGTATATAGAAATGCAAGAGATTTCTGTATGTTAATTTTGTATCCTGCAACTTTACCAAATTCATTGACTAGCTCAAATAGCTTTTTGGTGACATCTTTAAGGGATGTCCACTCTTGCCACTATTATTCATCATAATTTTGGAAGTCTTATCCATGACAATCAGAGAAGAAAAAGAAATAAAAGGAATGCAAATTGGAAGAGAAGTGAAACTGTCAGTATATGCAGATGACATGATACTATACATACAAAATCCTAAAGATGCTACCAGAAAACTACTAGAGCTCATTGATGAATTTGGTAAAGTTGTAGGATACAAAATTAATACACAGAAATCTCTTGCTTTCCTATACACTAACAGCAAAAGATCAGAAATAGAAATTAAGGAAACAATCCAATTTATCATCACAAGGAAAAGAATAAAATACCTAGGAATAAACCTACCTAAAGAGACAAAGACCTGTACTCAGAAAACAATGAGATACTGATGAAAGAAATCAAAGATGACACAAACAGATGGAGAGATATATCATGTTCTTGGTTTGGAAGAATCAATATTGTGAAATTGAGTATACTACCCAAAATAATCTACAGATTCAATGCAATCCCTATCAAATTACCAAGGGCATTTTTCACAAGATTAAAAGAAAAATCTTACAATTAGTATGGAAACACAAAAACCATGAATTGCCAAAGCTATCTTGAGAGAGAAAAACGGAGCTAGAGTAATCAGACTCCCTGACTTCAGACTATACTACAAAGCCATAGTAATCAAAACGTATGGTGCTTTCACAAAAACAGAAATATAGATCAATGGAACAGGCTAGAACGCCCAGAGATAAACCCATGCACCATAGTCACCTAATATATGACAAAGGAGGCAAGAACACACAATAGAGAAGTCTCTTCAATACTTGGTGCAGGGAAAACTGGATAGCTCCATGTTAAAGAATGAGATTAGAACACTTCCTAACACTATACACAAAAATAAACTCAAAATGAATGAACCTGAATGTAAGGCCAGATACTCTAAAACTCTTAGTGGAAAACATAGGCAGAACACACTTTGACATGAAGTTCAGCATGATCTTTTTTGATCTACCTCCTAGAGTGATGAAAATAAAAACAAAGTTAAACAAATGGGACCTCATGAAACTTAAAGTTTTGCACAGCAAAGGAAACCATAAACAAAACAAATATATATCCCTCAGAATGGGAGAAAATATTTTCAAATGAACCAGCTGACAAGGGATTAATCTCCAAAATATAGAAATAAGCTCTTGCAGCTCAATATCAAAAAAAAAAAAAAAAAAAAACAACCAAACAACACGATCAATAAATGGGTCAGAGATCTAAACAGACATTTCTCCAAAGAAGACATATGGATGGCCAAAAAGCACATGAAAAGATGCTCAACATCACTAATTATTACAGAAATGCAAATTAAAATTACAATGAGGTATCACCTCACACTGGTCAGGATGGACGTGATCAAAAAATCTACAATTAAGAGAACTGACTTGAGGACACAGGGCTGAGGAGTGGGGGGTGATGCGGAAGCTGGGACAAAGTGAGAGAGTAGCATAGACATAGATACACTACCGAATGTAAAATAGATAGCTAGTGGGAAGTTGCTGTATAACAAAGGGAGAGCAACTTGATGATGGGTGATGCTTTAGAGGGACAAGACAGGGAGTGTGGGAGGGAGTCGTGGGAGGAAGGGGATATGGGGATATATGTATAAATACAGCTGATTCACTTTGGTATACCTCAAAAACTGGTACAAGAGTGTAAAGCAATTATATTCCAATAAAGAGCTTAAAAAAAGAGTGGAGATATATATATATACATATATATATATATGTATATATATATGTATATATATATATATGCATATGTATAACTGATTCACTTTATTGTACACCTGAAACTAACACATTATAAATCAACTATATTCTAATAAAATTTTTTTAAAAAGATAACAGTAAAAGAAGTGTGGTTCAACATATGAAAATCAGTCAAAGCTGTAAGCCACACTAATGGAATGGCAAGGGAAAAAAAATCCACGATCTTCTCAATTGAAGCAGAAAGAGCCTTTGACCAAATACTATACCCTTTCATGATTAAAAATTAATAAACTAGAAAGAGAAGGGAGCTTCCTCAACATGGTAAAGACTGTATATGAAAAGCCCACAGCTAACATCCTGTTCAATGTGAAAGACTAAAAGCTTTTCCTCTAGAATCAGGAACAAGACAAATTTGTGCACTTTCACCATGTCTACTCAACATAGTACTGGGTGTTCTACACAAAGAATTAGGCAAGAGAAAGAAATAACATGCATCTAAATTGGAAAGAAATATGAAAATTATCTATTTACATATGATATGATCTTATATACAGAAATATCTGAAGAACATTTTGAAACCATTAGAGCTAATCAAATAATCAGCAGTTACATGATACAAAATCAACACTCAAATATCCTCAAATATCAGTTGTATTTCTAAAGACTAGCAATGAACAATCTGAAAAGAAAATTAAGAAAACAATTCAATTCATGATAGCATACAAAAGAGTAAATTTTATAGGGATAACCTTAACCAAGGAGGTTGCTATGGACTGAATGTTTATGTTTCCCCAAAATTCATATGTTAAAGCCCTAATCCCTAATGGTGGCATCTGGAGGTGGGTGGGGTCTTTGGAAGGTAATTAGGTCATAATAGTGGAGCCTTCATGTATAGGATTAGCACCCTTAGAAGAAGAGAGTGATAAACTCTCTACCCATCATGTGAGGATACAATGAGAAGGTGGCCATCCACAGAGCAGGAAGAGGGCCTTCACCAGGAACCAAACTGGCTAACACCTGGATCTTGTTCTTCTCAGCCTCCAGTAGTGTGAGAAATAAATTTCTGTTGTTTAAGCTGCCTAGTCTATGGTATTTGTTATAGAAGCCCAAGCTAAGACAAAGGTGAAAGGCTTGTAAGGTGAAAACTATGAAACATTGTTGAAAGAAATTAAAGGAGACCTGTCGTGTCCATAGACTGCAAGACTTAAGGTTAAAATGACAATAATACCCAAAGAAATATACAGATTTAATGCAATCCTTATCAAAATACCAATGGCACTGTTTTTGCAGAAATTGAAAACCCTATCCTAAAATTCATATTGAACTTCAAGGGACTCACAATAGTGAAAACAATATTGAATAAGAAGAACAAAGCTGGAAGACACATTTGCTGATATCAAAATTTACCATAAGATTACAGTAATCAAGACAATATGGAAGTGGCTTAAAGATAGACTAAACCCATGGAATAGAATTGAGAATCCATAAATAAACCCATACATCTATAATCAACTGATTTTCAACAAGGGTATCAAGACTTTTCAATGGGAAATAATTAAGAATAGTCTCTTCAACAAATGGTGCTGAGGGACTTCCTAGGTGGCACAATGGTTAAGAATCCTGCCAATGCAGGGGACACGAGTTCGATCCCTGCTCCAGGAAGATCCCACATGTCATGAAGCAACTAAGCCCGTGTGCCACAACTACTGAGCCTGCACTCTAGAGCCCATGAGCCACAACTGTTGAGCCCGTGTGCTGCAACTACTGAAGCCCACACACCTAGAGCCCATGCTCCACAACAAGAGAAGCCACCGCAATGAGAAGCCTGTGCACCACAATGAAGAGTAGCCCCTGCTCACCACAACTAGAGAAAGCCCTTGTGCAGCAATGAAGATCCAATGCAGCCAATAAATAAATAAATTTATTAAAAAAATGGTACTGAGAAAACTGGGTATCCATATGCAAAAGAATAAAGTTGGGCCCATACCTTACATCATATACAAAACAACTCAAAATGGATCAAAGACTTCAATTTGAGCTAAAGCTATAAAACTCTTAAAAGAAAACAAAATAGCAAATCTGCATGATCTTAGGTATGGCAATAATTTCTTAAATGTGACATAAGAGCATTGGCAACAAAAGAAAAAATAGATAAATTGGATTTCATTAAAATTGAAAACTTTTGTGCATCAAAGGACACTATCAAGAGAGTGAGAATACAACCCAGACAATGGAAGGAAAACATTTACAAATCATTTATCTGATAAGTTTTGTTATGGACTGAATGTGTCTCCCCAAAATTCATATTTTGAATCTCTAATCCTCAGTACCATAGAATGTGGCTGTATTTGTAGATAGGGCCTTTAAAGATGTAATTACATTAAAATAAGGTTGCTAGCATGGGCCTTAATCCAATATGACTGGTGTTCTTATAAGAAAGAGAGATCAGGACATAGACAGATAGAGGAATAACCATCTGATGACACAATAAAAAGATGGCCATCTATTTGCAAGCCAAGGAGAGAGGCCTCAGAAGAAACTAAACCTATTGACACCTTGATCTTGGACTACTAGCCTCTAGAATTGTGAGAAAATAAATTTTTGTTGTTTAAGCCACCCAGTCTATGGTGTTTTGTTATGGCAGACCAACCAAACTAATACAGGTTTAATATCCAGAATATATAAATAACTCCTCAAATGAAACAACAAACAACCCAATTAAAATGGGCAAAGGATTTAAATAGATGTTTCTCCAAGGAAGATATATACATGAGTAATAAGCACATAAAAAGATACTCAAAATCATTTGTCATTAGGGAAATACAAGTCAAAATCACAATGCAATAAGTCTTTACACCTCCTAGGATGGCTGTTTTTAAAAAGGGAAATAACAGGTATTGGCAAGGATGTGGAGAAATTGGAACCCTCTCACATTGCTGATGGGAATGTAAAATGATACAGCCACTGTGGAAGCTGGTAGTTGCTCAAAAAGTTAAACATAGAATTACAGTATTACCCAGCAATTCCACTCAGAAGAACTGAAAACAGGGCCTCAAACAGGTACAATGTCCAAGAAAGAATTACTCACAATAACTAAAAGGGGGAAACAGCTCAAATGTCCATTAATAAAGGAATGAATAAACAAAATGTGGTATATATCCACAATGGGATATTATTCAGCCATGAAATAAAATTCTGATTCTTGCTGCAACATAGGTGAACCTTGAAAACATTATGCTAAGTGAAAAAAGCCAGACACAAAATGTCACATATTGTATAATTCCATTCATATAGAACAGGCAAGCTCCTAGAGATATAAAGTAAACTAGAGGTTACCATGGGCTGGGAGGAGGGGGTTTTGGAGTTAACCCTTAATGGGTACAAAGTTCCTCTTTGGAGTCACAAAACACTTTGCAAATAATGATCATGGTTACACAACTTTATTAATATAATTAATGCCACTGAATTATACACTTAAAATTGTTAAAATGGCAACTTTTTTGCTACATGTATTTTATCAGGATTTTTTGAAATTTTTTAAAAAAAGAGAGATTGGCAGAAGATAAAAAACTGTGGCCCAACTATAGACTGTCTACAATAACCTCACTTCAAATATAATGATATAGGTAATGATTTCAGCATGGTACAACCATAACCAGACACTGGATCTACAAAACTATAAGAAAATAAATTCATGTGGTTTTATGCCAGTAAGTTTGTGGTAATTCATTGTCAGAGAAAAAAAAACAAAAACTGTTACACAGTACGAGATCTCATCCATTTTATATATAGAAAATCCATGAAAAAAACTATCTGAACTAACACATTTCAGCAAGATTGCAGGATACAAGATCAATATAAACAATCAATTGTATTTCTATACACTTGCAATGAACAATCTGAAAATGAAATTAACAATTCCACTTACATTAGCAAAAATAAAAATAAAATAAGAATAAACTTAGCAAAAGAAGTGCCAAATTTATACTCTAAAAATGACAAAATATTGTTAAAAGAAATTAAAGATCTAAATAAATGGGAAAACATCCCATGTTCATAGAGCAAAATATTTAATATTAAGATGGCAATACTTCCCAAAATGATCTACAAATTCAACACAATCCCTGTTAGAATCCCAGCTGAGTTTTTTCACACAGAAATTGTTTTATTCATTGTAATGGCTTCATATGTGGTACACTCCTTTTTTAGTTTGGTTTAGTTTAGTTTATGATTAAAAATTAAAATTCCAAAGGTAGTTAAATATAATCTATTGGATAAATGATAGTTTGTACAGTAAAGCCCATACTCAATATATTTTAACTTAACACTGAAATTATTTGTATCAAATATCTTTAAGTCAAATAAGCTAATGCAGCTAGTCATGATTGATAATTCTATTATCTTTAATTACATGGCAAGATTTCTCCTCCTTGCTCTTTTTCCAAAGGACTTAGACACCATTGCTACTCCTTTTTTTTTTTTTTTTTTGGAGATTTGTATGGATTTCCTGATAATTTTGTGAGAACTTCAGCATGTCTTAGTCATTATTCACTACACAGACAGAACCTAACTCTTAACTTAGGAAAAAAAACACTTTACATAGTGTATTTTCAGGTGACTTGAGTTTAATTTAAAATAATTTTTCCACAGGTTCATGTTTAATCTCAGCTTGAGTCTTGAATACTCAAACCAGCTGAGTTCTTTGTAGAAATTGACAGGCTAGCTCTAAAATTCATTTGGAACTGCAAGGGACTCAGAATAACCACAACAATTAGAAAATGAAGAATGTAGTAGGAGGGCTAAAACTACCAAATTTCAAAATTTACTGAAAAGCAGTAATAATCAAGACAATGTAGTCCTGATACAAGAACAGACACATAGATCAAGAGAATAGAATTGAGAGTCCAGAAGTCATCGCATACATCTATGGTCAACTAATTTTGACAAGACTGTCAAGACTATTTAATGAGGAAAGAAAAGTCTCTTCAACAAACAGCACTAGGATAACTGGATAGCCACATTCAAAAGAATAAAATTGGACACATACCTTATGCCATATATAAGAAAACTCAAGATAGGTCAAAAACCTAAAAGGAAGGGCAAAACCTATAAACCTCTTAGAAGAAAACACAGGAGTAAATCTTCATGACTATGGATTTGGCACAAGCATATGCAACAAAAGAAAAAAAAAGATGAACTGGACTCTATCAAAATTAAAAATTGTTGTGATGCCAAGGACACTATGAAGAAGATGCAAATACAACCCACAGAACAAGAGAACATGTTTTCAAATCACATATCTGATAAAGTGCTTGTGTCTAGAATTTATAAAGAATACTTACAACTCAATAATAAAGACAGATATAATTTTTTTATTTTTATTGGAATATAATTGCTTTACTCTCTTGTACCAGTTTTTGAGGTACACCAAGCGTCAATCATCTGTATTTATACACATATCCCCATATTCCCTCCCTCCCTTGACTCCCCCCCCACCCTCCCCATCCCAGTCCTCTAAGGCATCATCCATCAATGAGTTGAATTCCCTTTGTTATACAGCAACTTCCCACTGGCTATCTATTTTACAATTGGAAGTATATATATATGTCTATGCTACTTTCTCACTTCATCTCAGCTTCCCCTTCACCTCCGCCCCCCCAAACCTCGAGTTCTGCAGTCCATTCTCTGCATCTGCATCCTTATTTTTGTCTTGTCACTGAGTTCATCAGTACCATTTTTAGATTCCATATATATAAGTTATCATACTATATTTGTCTTTCTCTTTCTGACTTACTTCACTCTGTATGAGAGAATCTAGGTCTATCCATCTCATTACATATAGCTCCATCTCATTCCTTTTTATAGCTGAGTAATATTCCATTGTATATATATGCCACATCTTCTTTATCCATTCATTTGTTGATGGGAATTTAGGTTGCTTCCATGTCCTGGCTATTGTAAATAGTGCTGCAATAAACATTATGGTACATGTTTCTGTTTGGATTATGGTTTTCTCTGGGTGTATGCCCAGGAGTGGGATTATTGGATCATATGTTAGTTCTATTTGTAGTTTTTTAAGGAACCTCCAAATTGTTTTCCATAGTGGCTGTACCAACTTACAGTCCCACCAACAGTGCAGGAGACTTCCCTTTTCTCCACACCCTCTCCAACATTTGTTGTTTCCAGATTTTGTGATGATGGCCATTCTGACCAGTGTGAGGTGATACCTCATTGTGGCTTTGACTTGCATTTCTCTGATAATTAGTGATGTTGAGCATCTTTTCATGTGTTTGTTGGCCATCTGTATGTTTTCTTTGGAGAAATGTCTTTTTAGGTCTTCTGCCCATTTGTGGATTGGGTTATTTGCTTTTTTGGTATTAAGCTGCATGAGCTGCTTGTATATTTTGGAGGTTAATCCTTTGTCCATTGTTTCATTGGCAACTATTTTTTTCCCATTCTGAGGGTTGCCTTCTTGTCTTGTTTATGGTTTCTTTCACTGTGCAAAAGCTTTTAAGTTTCATGAGGTCCCATTTGTTTATTCTTTGTTTTTTTTCCATGATTCTAGGAGGTGGGTCAAAAAGGATCTTGCTTTGATGGATGTCATAGAGTGTTCTGCCAATGTTTTCCTTGAGGAGTTTTATAGTGTCTGGCCTTACTTGTAGGTCTTTAATCCATTTTGAGTTTATTTTTGTGTATGGTATTAGGAAGTGTTCTAATTTCATTCTTTTACATGAGATATAATTTTAAAATGGTCAAAGACTCTGAATAGACATTTCTCAAAAGGAGACCTATGAGTGAAAAATAATCACACGAAAAGATGCTTTTAGTTACTATATGAAAGTCCAGAAAATGATTTAGATAGTACATTCTATGTTCTGTACACATTACCACAATTTTAATGGGAAAAAAAGATAAGAAAAAAAAAAAAAACAAAAGAAGAAAAATCATATAATCTTATTCGATGCAGAAAAAGAATTTCACAAAATTCAAAAGTTCTTCATGATGAATACTGTAAGAAAAGTAGGAGTAGATGGAAACTTCTTCAATTTCATAAAGAGCATCTACAAAAACACTTATAGCTAACAAGACATATAATGGTAAAAGTCTGATGATTTTGCCTTAAGATCGGGAACAGTGCAAGAATGTCTACTCCCAGTACTCTTTTTCCTTTATTGAAGTTATCTACATATATATATATATATATATATATATATATATATATATATATATATATATTCTTTTTGAGATTCTTTTCTATTATAGGTTATAGGTTATCACAGGATATTGAATATCATTCTCTGTGCTACACAGGTAGTTACTCATTTATTTTATGCATAATAGTGTATATCTGTTAATCCCAAACTCCTAATTCATCCCTCCCCCTTCTTTCCCCTTTGGTAACCATAAGTTTGTTTTCTATGTCTGTGACTATATTTCTGTTTTATAAATAAGTTCATTTGTATCATTATTTTAGATTCCACATATGAGATGTCATATAATATTTTTCTCTCTTTCTGATTTACTTCACTTAATATGGTAATCTCTAGGTCCATCTGAGTTGCTACAAATGGCATAATTTCATTCTTTTTTATGGCTGAGTAACATTCCATTGTATAAATATACCACATCTTTATCCATCCATCTGTCAAAGGACATTTAGGTTGCTTCCGTGTCTTCCCTATTGTAAATAGTGCTGCTATGAACATTGGGGTACATGTATCTTTTCAAATTAGAGTTTTTGTCTTTTCCTGATATATGCCCAGGAGTGGGATTGCTGGATCATATGGTAACCCTATAACTAGGAATAAACCTACTTAAGGAGGCAAAAGACCCATACTCTGAAAATTAGATGTTGATGAAAAAAATGAAGATGACACAAACAGATGGAAAGATGTACAATATTCTTGGATTGGAAGAATCAATATTGTTAAAATGACTATACTACCCAAGGCAATCTACATATATAATGCAATCCCTATCAAATTACTAATGACATTTTTTACAGAACTAGAACAAATAATTTTAAAGTCTGTATGGAAACACAAAAGACCGTGAATAGCCAAAACAATCTTGAGAAAGAAGAATGGAGCTGGATGAAAGAAGAACCCTCCCTGATTTCAGGCTATAAAGCTACAGTAATCAAAACAATATGGTACTGGCACAAAAACAGACACACAGATCAATGGAACAGGATAGAAAGCCCAGATATAAACCTACGCACTTATGGTCAATTAATCTATGACAAAAGAGGCAAGAATATACAACAGAGAAAGGACAATCTCTTCAATAAATGGTGCTGGGAAAACTGGACAAGTACATGTAAAAGAATGAAATTAGAACATTGTCTAAAACCAGATACAGAAATAAACTCAAAATGGATTAAAGATGTAAATCTAAGACCAGATACTATAAAACTCCTAGAAGAAAACATAGGCAGAACACCCTTTAACATAAATTGCAGCAATAATTTTTGGATTTGTCTCCTAGAGTAATGGAAATAAAAGCAAAAATAAACAAATGGGACCTAATTAAATTTAAAAGTTTTTACACATCAAAGGAAATGAAATGACAATCTTCAGAATGGGAGAAAATATTTGCAAACAATGAGACTGACAAGGGATTAATTTCCAAAATATACAAATTGTTCATAAGCTCAATATTAAAAAAAAAAAACCCAATCCAAAAATGGGCAGAAAACCTAAATAGACATTTCTCCAAAGAATACATATGGATGGCCAAAAGGCACATGAAAAGATGCTCAACACTGCTAATTTTTAGAGAAATGCAGATAGAAACTACAATGAGGTATTACCTCACACCAGTCAGAATGGCCATCATTAAAAATTCTACAAATAATAAATGCTGGAGAGGTTGTGGAGAAAAGGGAACCCTCCTACACAGTGTTTATGGGAATGTAAATTGGTATAGCCACTATGGAAAACAGTATGGAGGTTCCTTAAAAAACTGAAAATAGAGTTACCATAGTATCCAACTCCCAGTACTCTTATTCAATATAATACTGGAAGTTCTAGTCAGTGCAATAAGTTAAGAAAAGAAAACAAACACCATAGAGATCAGAGAGGAAGAATTAAACTGTCTTTATTTGCAGATGACATATTGTCTGCATAGAAAATACCAAAGAATTTACCAATAAACTCCTAAAAATAATGAGTTCAGCAACATAACAAGATACAAGATTACAAACAAAATCAATTATATTTTTATATACTAACAATGAACATGTGGACACCATAATTAAAAATATAATACTATTTACAATCATTAAAATTTTGTTGTAAATCTAAAGGAACAAGTAGATTTGTATACTAAAAATTACAAAGCACTGAGGAAAGAAATCAAAGATTGAAATGAATGAAGAGGCATATTACATTCATGGATTGGAAGACTCAATATTGTAAATCCAGTTGTCCTTTAATGCAGTCCTTATGAAAATCCCAGCAAGATTTCTTGTAGACATAAAGAAGCTTATTCTAAAAATTAGTTGGGTTAATTTTATTTCTTTTTCTCCTCTGATTGTCATAGCTAGGACTTCCACAACTATGTTGGATAATATTGGTGAGTGTGAATATCCTTGTCTTGTTCCCGATCTTAGAAGAAATGCTTTCAGCTTTTCACAGTTGAGGACAATGTTAGCTGTGAGTTTGTCATATGTGGCCTTTACTATATTGAGGTAGGTTCCCTCTATGCCCACTTTCTGGAGAGGTTTTTTTTTTTTTTTTTTTTTTTAGCATAAATGGGTTTCGAAATTTATCAAAAGCTTTTTCTGCATTATTGAGATAATCATATGTTTTTTATTCTTCAATTTGTTATTGTGGTGTATCACACTGCTTGATTTGCAGATATTGAAAAATTCTTTTATCCCTGGGATAAATCCCAACTGATCATGGTGTATGATCCTTTTAATGTATTGTTGGATTCAGTTTGCTAGTATTTTGTTGAGGATGTTTACATCTCTGCTCATCAGTGATATTAGCATGTAATTTTCTTTTTTTTGTGGAATCTTTGCTTTTGGCATCAGGGTAATGATGGCCTCATATAGTGAGTTCCTTCCTGTACAATTTTTTGGAAGAGTTTGAGAAGGATAGGTGTTATCTCTTTTCTAAATATTTGATAGAATTCACCTGTGAAACCACCTGGTCCTGGACTTTTGTTTGTTGGGAGTTTTTAAATCACAGTTTCACTTTCAGTACATGTGAAATTTCTGTTCATATTTTCTATTTCTTCCTGGATCGGTCTTGGAAGTTTGGACCTTCTAAGAATTTGTCTGTTTCTTCTAGGTTGTCCATTTTATTGGCATATAGTTGCTTCTAGTAGTCTCTTATGATCCTTTGTATTTCTGTGGTGTCCATTGTAACTTCTCCTTTTCCATTTCTAATTTTATTGTTTTGAGCTCTCTGGCATTTTTTCTTGATGAATCTGGCTAAAGGCTTATCAATTTTGTTAATCTTTTTGAAAAACCAGCTTTTAGTTTCATTGATATTTTCTATTCTTTTCTTTGTCTCTATTTCATTTATTTCTGCTCTGATCTTTATGATTTCTTTCTGTCCACTAACTTTGGGTTTTGTTTGTTCTTTATTTAGTTGCTTTAGGTGTGTGTTTTTAATGTTTGAGGTACTTTTTAATCGTTCTGGCTAGTACTTCTAGTACTATATTGAATAAGCTTGGTAAGAGTGGGCACCCTCACCTTAGAAGCAAAGTCTTCAACCTTTCACCATTGAGCATATTAGCTGGGGCTTGTTATATATGTCATTTATTATGTTGAGATATGTTCCTTCTATACCCAATTTGTCAAGAGCTTTTATCACAAACATAGAATAGCTAAAAGCAACTATGAAAAACAAGAAGAAAGTTTAGTGAAATCACTCTACTCAGCTTTAAGACTTATTATATAGCTTCAGTCATTAAAACAATGTGGTCCTGGTGGAGGAATAGCCACATAAATCAATGGAACACAAGAGAGAATGCAGAAATAGACACACACAAATATTCCCAATTTCTTTTTACAAAGATGAAAAATCAATTCATTATTTGAAGATGTAAATAACAAATGGTGCTGGAGCAATTGGATATCCACAGGCAAAAAATTGTACTCACTCCTTTTTTTTTAACTCTTTATTGGAATATATTTGTTTTACACTCTTGCACCCGTTTCTGAGGTACACCAAAGTGAATCAGCTGCATCTACACACATATCCTCATATCCCCTCCCTCTCACGACTCCCCCCCACACTCCTCATCCGGGCCCTCCGAGGCATCTCCCATGAAGTTGATCTCCTTTTGTTATACAGCAACTTCCCACTAGCTATCTATTTTACAGCTGGTAGTGTAAATATGTCTATGCTACTCTCTCACCTTGTCCCAACTTCCCCTTTGCCCCTCACCCCAGTTGCATGTCCTCAAGTCCATTCTCTACTTCTGTATCTCCACTCTTGCCCATCACTGGGTTCATCAGTACCATTTCCTCAGGTTCCATATATATGTGTTAGTATACAGCATTTGTTTTTCTCTTTTTGGCTTACTTCACTCTGTATGACAGACTCTAGGTCTATCCACCTCATGACATGTAGTTCAATTTCATTCCTTTTTATGGCTGAGTAATATTCCATTGTATATATGTGCCACATCTTCTTTATCCATTCATCTGTTGATGGGCATCTAGGTTGTTTCCATGTCCTGGCTATTGTAAATAGTGCTGCAAAAGACAGCCTCTTCAATAAGTGGTGTTGGGAAAATTGGACAGCTACATGTAAAAGAATGAAATTAGAACAATTCCTAACACCATACGCAAAAATAAACTCCAAATGGATTAAAGACCTACATGTAAGGCCAGACACTATAAAACTCCTAGAAGAAAACATAGGCAGAACACTCTATGATATCCATCAAAGCAAGATCCTTTTTGACCCACCTAGAATAATGGAAATAAAATCAAGAATAAACAAATGGGACCTCATGAAACTTAAAAGCTTTTGCACAGTGAAATAATCCCTAAACAAGACAAGAAGACAACCCTTAGAATGGGAGAAAATAGTTGCCAACGAAGCAACGGACAAAGGATTAATCTCCAAAATATACAAGCAGCTCATACAGCTTAATACCAAAAAAGCAAATAACCCAATCCACAAATGGGCAGAAGACCTAAATAGACCTTATACAAAAATTAACTCAAAGTGTATCATAGTTCTAAGTACAAAATATAAAACTATAAAACTTTTAGAACAAAACATAAAAGAAAATCCTTGGGACCTAGGGCTTGGTGATGAGTTCTGGCATTTGACACCAAAAGTACAATCCATTAAAGGGAAAGTTGATGAATTGCACCTGTACTTATCAACATTAAAAACTTTTGCTCTGTAAAAGACCCTGTTAAAATAATGAAAAGACCAGCTACATGCTGGAAGAAAATATTTAGAAACCATATATCTGTCAAAGGACTTATATCTAGAACATATAAAGAACACACCTGTTTCCCAGAATTTGTCAAATTTGAGCAATCTAGCCTTTGTTCATATGTCTGTAAGACATCCCTATAATTCAGACCCTTAGGCTGATTTTGATGCCTAATAATAACTTACTGAACTTCCATACCTTGATACGGGAGATCTAAGCAATCTACCATTAATTTACAGATGCTTTGCTGCCCACAAACCTGAGAATTCCTCTAGCTGTAAAAAGGGATTGCTAGTATCTGGCCTACCAGTAAGGCAACATTGTTGTTGCAAGAAGTTTGAAAAAAGTATTATTACTTTCATTTTCCAGACTGAACTGGTGAGAACCTAAGAGATACAGTGACTTGTCCAAGATTATATACCTAAGTAATAGCAGAGCTGAGACTAGAATCCAGACATTTTGCTTCCTAGTTGGATGCTTTCTCTCCTCCTCATAGCATTTCTCATACCAAGCTCCCTCATTAATATCAGAATGTAATGATACCTGAAAGAGATTTTTTTAACTCTTCAAGTTGTTGAAATTTGTAGTGTATAAAATTTAGCAATATACTTATTCATTATTTCAACAAACACATACTGAGATCTTACTATGTTTTAGGCCTTGGGCTAAGTAGTGTAGAAATATTTGAGGTATGCAAATTGGAATCACTACTGAATAATTCTCATTAAATAAGTCTCTAGGAACACTATTGTATATAACAGTCTGAATTTTTCTAAGAGATCTATTTAGAATCCCACATTTAAAAAGGTTTGCCAGAGATCAAACTTCTAAGTAGAGGCACACCCAACTTAATCATAATTAATGCTAAGCAATGATCTAAGTGCTATACACACACGTGCACACATACAGAGTAATTTAATCCACTCCATAATTCTAAGAGATAGGTGCTATTATCTCCACTTTAGAGATTAGGGAATTAAGGTTAGGAAGATTAAGTGACTTGTCCATAACAATATAGCTAGTAAGTAGCTGAGCCAAGATTTGAACTCAGTCTGTTGTGGGAATCTACACTCTTAATCACTCCACTCTTCAGCATCTACATTATTTTTTGGCTATTAAACAGTATTCCCCAAATATCTCCACTAGCCTTAAGTGAAAGACAGAAAGCAAAAAGGAAGGAAACAAAATAGAAGTCTAATTAAGTACTCTATATTTACCTTTAAGCTCAAAGAAACTTATCCCACCATACCAAGCAAAAACAAAAGTCATAGAGTTTTCATAAGGGAGAGATGGAGATATTAAACTTGGATTTTTATTAGATTCTCTTACAAGGTTGTACAATTGAAAATGTTCTGGGGGGAGTTTTGGGGGACAGTTACTTTTATTATTATTTGGGTCTCTTTAATATAGTCTCAGCTTGACATAAAATGGAAAAAAATGTAGCATTTCCACTGAGCTTTTGAGTCCTTTGACATACGCTCCAAAAGTGTTACTCATCCTACTTCCACCCCCCATTCCCACTGCCACCCCCACAATGTTACAATCCAAGAAGTAGTACAATGTACCTTTTGGGAAAAAATGACTCTTTACAATAGTTTTGGATCATAAGAATATACCCTTTTCTCCCCTGATGATTTCCCACTTCCATTTCCCAGCAAAGAGTGTTTCCTAATGCCTAGACTGTTGGCAGTTTTTCCAACAAGAAAAGCTGCTTGCCAGTCCTGCTGCATTCTCAAGCAGATAGTAATGCTGGAAATTCCAACAACTCTGCCAGCAAGGGTGATAGAGAGGCAAGCTACCTGTCCAGTGATTTCTGCTGCAATAAGGTTTCTGTGACAGAGGTTACCCTGCAAGAACACACCCACCAGACCTGTCTGTTCCACAGGGAATAAATGAAAGGAAAGTATGAGTGTTGGGGAGAAGATGGAAGAGGACAAACAGCATATGAACAAAGGGTATTCAGCTGTTTCAAGAATGGAGAGAAAAATGGAGGCAAACAGACTCTGTAATTCTCTGTCCTACTCCCAAAGAATGTGATGGCAGTTTTGCAGAGAAAAATTGATGTATTAGACATATTCCATCAGAGGAGTCACAACAGATCTGATCCATCCATCACAGAATCCTCAGGCTAGGGTTTACATCTTCCCTTCCACTGCCTTCCAGTCAGAGAGTATTAGAAGACATGGTCTGTCTGCCTGGGCTTAGGTTTAGAGTTCAGGAGTATTCAATCATGTCACAGTAGATCCCCTTGACTCATCCTTCTGATGACCCCTGAGATGGGGTGGGCCTCCAGTAAGAACTTGGAAGGGGGTGGCTCCAAGATGCTTATCCCTACTCACCCCTTAGGTAATCCACCCACACCCTGGAGCTAAATCTCCCATTAGTCTGGCCTTATATGGCATAGCTACCCCTGTTATTCTTGGCCAAGATGCAAATTACAGCAAACTGTTTCACGGTTTTCAGCAGGCTCAGCAGTGAGGAAAGCTGAAGCCTCATCTCATGGCAGACAGGTGCAGAGAAACTGAAGGTAGAGAATTCCATTCACTGCCTTCATGGCACAAACACAGTCAATTTGGGGGGTAGAAGTGAGGAAGGGGTTATGGCAGCTAGGAAAAAAGATCAAAGATTAGCTTCTAAAAAATCTTTTTCACTAAACAAAAACCAACAGAAATACAGAGAACAGAGTAGTAGTTACCAGAGGGCAAGGGGCAGTGGGAAGGATGAAATGAGTAAAGGGGACCAACTGTATGGTGATGAAAGGAAGCTAAATTTTTGGTGGTGAATACACTGTAGAGTACACAGAACTAGAAATATTGGGCTGGCCAAAAAGTTCGTTTGGCTTTTTTGTAACATCCTACAGAAAAACCCAAACAAACTTTTTGGCCATCTCAATATAATGTTGTATACATGAAACTTATGTAATGTTATAAACCAATGTTACCTCAATAAAAATAAACTAAAACCTTTTCACTCTTACATGTTTCCATGTCAGAGAGATAGTCCCCAAAAAACTGCTTTATATTTTAGAGATAAATTTTTGTCCTAGAGGTAGATATATCTAACCCTGCATGTGGCTCCCAAAAAAGACAGTACAAAGATAGGATTGGGAAGATATGATTTTGCAATAGCACAGATTTTGCAGACTCAGGCCCAGTTAGTTGATTCTGAGTTCAGGATAAGTTAGTAATCTGTCAAAAATTCTAATGTAAAGTTAGGTTGTATCAATAGGACCATAATGCTCAGAATTAGAGAAGTGATAGTTCCACTTTATCCTGGGTTGGTAAGACCAGTTGAGATATTATTTTTCCTGCTGGCTACCACAATTTATAACTGATATTGGTAAATGGATCAGGTCGTAAAACAGTAGTCAGGATGGTGAATGAAGAGGAATCTGAAAACTATTGAATATGAGGAACAGGAAAATGAACTAGAGATGTTTATCATGAAGAATAGATTTAGCTATTTTAAGGTCTATAATAGGAAACTGAAATTAGACTTTCCTATATAATACAAATAAAAGTAGGACTACTGGATGGAAATTGCTGACAAGTGCAGCTTTTGTAACGAATCTGGGAATATGTCAGAACTCAAAAAGATAGTTCCTAAACTGACTATCTGGGATCAGGTCACAGTTTTACATTGACTGGAGTGATTGTTTACCAATGGCAAGTAGAAGCAACAGTGAGCTGGCAGAAAGAGGGATCGTCAGAGGATCCAGAATGCTGATGGGAAAATCTGTGAATTTTGTTGAGGTGAGGATAAAAGCAAACTCAAAAAGAACCCAAAATGTCAGAGTGGGAAAACAAAACCAAAAAAAATGAGCAAAGCAAGGTGGAGTCTCAGACAACCACAAGAACTGTGCATAGTAGTTCAGATAAAGTCCAGTTAGGAGAACAAAGACAGAAACAGTAGCCATAGCCAGAAACATCAATGACAGTTGAATTTTATCTAGCAAGTTATGCCATAGCTCCTTCAGAAATAGAAAATTTTTGAGAGTGTGACTCAAAAGGACAACTGAGTATAAAGGTCACTGCCCCCAAGTGACTGAGGAATCTTAAAGCTAGAAGACACCTTAGAGAGCACATACTCCATCCTCTGTTTCAGTTCTACCTTTGAAACTCTTATTTTCTGCAGTGTTGAGTGCACTATTCCATAACATGCTAGTTTCAAACTGACAACCAGGCAAAGCACACAAACTTCACACTTGAGGAACACCATTTACCAACAGGACAACTAGGTACCCTTTCTCACTAGGGCAGCTGTTTTTTACAATATTGCAATGTACTTCATCTGAACACTATTTTCATACCAACTACAGGTCAAACCTCAAGGACTTCCCTCATTCTGTCTCTTTCCACAACTTTCTCCACTGTATACAATTACCTTAGGTACTCAGAGCAGTGTAGGCCGACCTCCAATTATTCCTTCAACAGCCCAAGGACTTATATAAATGACCAAATGGATTCCTCAAGGAATCCTACTACTCTAGAAATAACATGCAGCTGCTCAGCCAGTTCCTGTTTATCATGTTGTAAATTTCATAGCCTTTTAGTTACAGCTATCAAGATCTAGCTCTTCTTCCTCAAAGTTAGCCCTATATCCTATCCTCTATCAAAAGTGCCCTTTTTTATACAAGTGAAAATAAAAAGGGGATATCCACACAGGACCTCCTGTATGGACAAAATAGTGTAAATTCCTACCTCCCTCCCTTTCTCCCACTAAGTACAATTACAAGCAACAAACAAAGAAGAACTCTGAAAGGTAGAACTGGTTAGGGACCACCCCCCCCACCCCCCACCGCCAGGATTGTAGGAAAACCACAGCAGCAGGGTACATTACATAATGCCATTCAACAGAATAAAGTAAACCATTCCTGGCAGTTCCTGACCCCCAATTTAACAACAGAAGGTGGTGCAAGTAGGTTTATTTCTCCCCCAGCTCACCTGAAGTCCTGCCTACAACACCAGGCCAGCCTAGCATCACAGGAAAGGGGAAGGCTGATCTCCCCACTGACAATAAGTAATCAGAGAAGTGCTCTCCCTCCCTGTAGGCATAAAACTCCCCTCCCCCACCAAAAGATACTTGGTGGCTGTGTAGCGCTGACAAAGAGATCTCACCACAATAACCATCACCACCTGGGTATGAAGCACTCTTTATTCTCACAGACTAGAGACTCCATTCCTCCACTTAGAAGCACCAGATGACCTCTTTTGGGGAAGCCCCTTCTGCCTCCCCAATTAGCATCAACTGAGACCAGTGGGAGCCCCAATAGCACAAGATAAACCAAGCAGATGAGAATAGCACTAGAAAGGTTCTGAAAAATTACATTTTCATTGAAAGTATAGCTCACAAAAGTAGTATAAGATCTGCATGTTAAACCTAAACAGCATGAATACCTGCTAAAATAAAAAATTTAAATAGGACTCAGAATCTGCTAATGTAACAGAAAAATATATCAAGGAAACAATCAAAAATCACCGATCTTAACAAGAACAATGAAAGTCACAACCTGGATGAAAAAAGACAATCAATTGATGACATCATGAAAATGAATCAGATTATTCATTAGTGGAATTATCCAATGAGGATTTTAAATCAAAAAAGGATTCAATAAGAGTTAGAAATTCTTTTGAAATACATGAAGACAAAGAAAATCTCGTCAAAGAAAGAAGTTATAATAAAAACCAAATGGAAATCATAGAACTAAAAATACAATAATAGAATTTTTTAACTTATGAATGGGCTCAATAGTCAAGTGTAGATGGCAGAAGATAAAATCATATCAATTTGAGAATATATCAATAGGATTTACCCAACCTGAACAACGGAAGAAATTGTCTGGGGAAAAAAAATGAATGGAGTTTCAGGAACTTGTAGGATAATAGCAAAATATGTGACATTTGCAACATTGAGTCCCAGAAAAGGAGAAAGAGTAGAGCTGAAAATTTCTCAAATTTGTTAAGATATACAAAACCCCAGATTCAAGAAGTGAAGTAAATCCCAAATAGGATAAACCCAAAGAAATCCATGCAAAGAAACATTATAAGTAAACTTCTGAAAACTAGAAGCAAAGGGAAAAACCTTGACATTTAAAAAGTAAAGAAAGAATACATTAAGATCTGGGCAATCCTTTACTTACAGTCACCATTGCTGGTATAGTAATACCTCAAGATGTGGAAATATTTTGGCCCCAAAACAATGTCTATCAATATCCCTCATCTCATATTCATCTTTGGCCTCCCACTTCAGTGACTATTTCCATAATATTCAAAAGATTGTAATGTTCTCAGACTTCCTGAGAACTGAAGGTCTACCCTAGAAAACATCCATCTTGTCACTCAAGCTAGAACTCTTCATGTTTGTAACCAATAGTATCCTATCCTATATTTTATGTCATTGGGCATTTTTCAAGTTACAGAGCTTCTACCTCCTCCCCTGAGAAGATATGGTATCATCATTCAAAAGTGTTGTCTGCTAAGATGTTTTCTACCTTGTCAACATATATTCTACTACCCCTTGTCAATTTAATTCATTAATCTTACTTTTCTCTCCTGGTACCACTCCAAATAATTGTTCTCAATTTCTCATATTTGTGGGCTATTATCATAGTCCCCTCCTCTCTCTCAGACCTTAGTCAGTCTCCCTATCCCTAGAGATTTCAAGCTGCCCTCGTCCATTAAGAAGTCTTCTATTTGAATGATTCCAGTTATCTTTCAATAACTCCCTGGAAATTTCTCCAATTTGCTGATATTTGTTTAAAATCAGGACACACCTTGGCCTTCCCTGGGCTTCCCAGTGCTGGCATAATACTAGAGTAGATAGAATATTTCCATGACAGCAGAATTAAGGAACTGCTGAAAAACACTACATTTGATCTCTTAAGGTCCTCTAATCTTCCTGTGCTTCTATTCATTCCTTGGTTTCTCAGGAAAAAAGTGATTCAGGATCAAAATTAGAAAGTTGGTGCAACTTGCCTTTCATTCCCATTTCATCCTATATTCTCTCATGCTGTTGCTAGTGCCTTCTGTTGCAGAAGAAATGTATTTATATTGAAGTGCTGGAGACTTAAGGTGGTATCCCTTCATGGGATACTACATTTTGAAAGAAGCTGGAAGAAGGCAATGACAAACCCCAAAAGTAGAATACATGACTAAATTGGCAATTCTAAAAAAGAACTTTGGTCTATCATAAGAAGCAATGTGATGTAAGTGGTAAAGGGCTAGAATGAGCATCTGTTGCTAATTTACCCTTAAGGACTTAGTACTGACGGTGTGAACTTGAACAAATTATTTCACCTTTATGGACCTTGGAGGACACTCGTTGGTATAAAAGGATTTGGACCGAATGATATTAAGATTTCTTCCAGTACTTAAATTTCATAAGACCTTCCCAACAGGCTTCAAATTACAGCACAAAGTTTATTTCAATTCCTTACCAACAAAGCTGGCCATAAATATAACTTCTTATCTTCCCCAGCTATGAAAGTGCAGAGTGAGCAATTAATTCTGCCTGAGAGTTTTGGAATAAACTTCACAGGGAATTATTGTATGAAGGACAAGTAGAATTTTCTCAGCCGGCAAATGATAGAGAAGGACATTCCAAGGAGAGAGTAAAGTATATCAGATAATATCCTAGTATGTTAGAATGAGCTGTATTCAAGAAATAGGGAGTAATTGGGTAAACCTGGAGAATAGGGTATATGAGAGTAATGGTAAAAGTTGAACTTAAGGTAGATTAGGTTCAGACTGTGAAGGTCCTTGAATGCAATTCTCAATGTTAGGAATTAATCCCATAGGGTCAACCCCAATGGGTAGCCACTGAGGATTTGTAAACTAGGGAGTGACAGTATCACATCTGTGTTTTAGAATGAAATTTTTGCCTACAGTGCAAAGTTTAGATTTGAGAGGAGCAGCCTGGAGGTAAAGAAGCTTGTTTTTGTGGAAATCTAAACAGAAGGTGTTGAGAGCCTGAATCTTGCTTTCTAGGTGAGAATGAGGAAGGTAACAGGGCAGAGAAAGGTGGGTAGTACTCTCATGGGAAAATAATATCAATGTAATCATGTGGCTCTCCCAGATCGTGAACAAATCTTTACACTTCTTTCTGTCCCCCACAGTGCCCAGTTTTCTGCTGGGTTCACAACAGACATAGGTTACACTAATCTCCAGAAGTTGAAGACTCAGGAATTTTTGGCTCTACTAAGACATCTAAGCTAGTTTTCACTTGAATTAACACAGAATTGAGCATGGAGGAGTCCACACAGAGACCTTCCAAGTGAGTCAATAACTCTGGTTTGGATAGCTTTAAGCTCTTATTTTTTTTTTTAATGGACCAGAGTTATTTAATTAGGTTCTTTGTAAGAAGTTTAGAACACTACTTTGTGAGGATAAATTCCATTGGTAAGAGCAAACACAGAGCAGAGGTAGCCCTGGAACTGAGGAACAGCTTTGATTCTTCGCAGAATTAGTGAGTCCACAGCTTTCTGATCAACCTTGCGCTGCTCTGTAATTTCGTATTTCTCTCTTTCTGTGTCGAAGATCTCATCTTCCTGGTGCCTGGGCTTACGCAGCTTCTTCTTCTTGAAGTAAGCATCAGTGAGATGTTCTGGGATTTTCACACCATTGATATCAATTTTGGTGGAGGTGGCAATGACAAATTTCTGGTGTGTTCTATGCAGAGGAACTCGATTGAGGGACAGAGGCCCAGTCACAAGTAGCAAGCCACTGCCCAGCTGCTTCAGGAAAATGACCCTCTTGCCTCTGTGGCGCCCAGTGAGGATGATGAGAATGGTCCCAGGAGTGATGCTGGTGCGCAGTTTTCTCACATGCTTACTGAAGGGCTTTTTGCCTTGACTCAACAGCTTTCGAGGCACATCTTCAGTAGGATAATACCTAGGCATTTTGCGAAGTTTAACCACCCAGGTACCACCATTCTTGTCACCACCAACTGGTTTTGTGACAGTAGCAAGAACCTTCACCTTCTTTTTCTTTTCAACCTTGGATTTAGCTGCTGAGTATTTCCTCTTGTACAAGGCCTTCCTGGAATACATAGCTGATCGGGAATATCTACCAGTTCCTCTGACCAGGACAGGGTTTCGGCTGCAGTGGGGCTTCCCCCTCTTAATCTGCTTCCCCTTTTTAACCTTGCCACCAGCATCAGCCTTCTTGGCTTCAGGTTTTTTCTCCTTAGTATCTGGCTTCTCAGCCTTTTCACCCGCCATCTTGCAAGTTAGGAAAAAGAACTAAGGCCCTGGCTTCCGGTCTATAAGGAATCTCTTATTTTTTTGATAAAGATTATTTGGCAGTCTCTACTAATGAGGCAGGACTAGGCTTACAAGGCCTTGCCTGGAGTTTTTTGTGCTTCTTGATTAGAGCTTTTATATCTTAGACCATATTACCTGTTGTTACATTTATCAAAAATTATACCTTAAAGCTTATTTTATTTAACTAGTCCCTATTCCAGCCTAATACAGGGACCCCCTCCATAATATCCCTGACAGGTATTATCTAGCCCAGTATCTGCCTAAAATTCCCCAAGGATAGAATTCCAACTACTTCCTAAGATACCTAGATTCAGAACCTACGGGCAGAGGAGTTTAGGTAGTCTATGACCATGTACTAATTTTCCAAAGACAAGGCTACTATTTTGAGCTTGCAATAGTTTGTTCTTGGTACCTCTCCACCCCCTACTTTGTACTTTAATAACATTCTGCTTATATGTTACTAGGTAAATAACATATTTACAAGCATTCATTATGCTTTAACAATACTTATTGCACTCACTATATACAGGGCTCTGCTGTGGCTAGGCAGGGAGAGGAGAAGGTGGTAGAATGGGGCTAGAGAAGGGAGTTAGATACAGATATTACCCTCAATGAGTTTAACATCTAGTAGGACCAGATCACTGGTGCCAAACACAGCATAAGCTGTTGGTGCTAAAGATCATTTACCCAGCTAGGTATGATTAAAAACATGGCTTGGCCTCTTAAGAAGTGACAAAACCAACTTTTCCAATAAATCTTCTAAATTTACCCAGTTGCTTGCCACGTGATGAAAAATGTTTGTCTCTTGCTTTCAGTTTTTGTTGGCATACCAGAACCTACTCTGTGAATGATAGCTTCCAATTGCATCCTCTCTTGGACCCATTAATCATGAGTACTATCCAGTAGAGAAACTAGATTTTAAAATGCTTCCTTAAGCATTCCAGAAATTGTTGTTGATATCCAATCTAAAGAATATCTAAAATCATTATTCTCTCCCTGCTGGGACCTCAAAGATCTCTAGTTTCCCTGAATTGCCAAGAAATGTTATTAGCATTTGGCAAAAGGGGCAAAAGAGCATGATATCACCATGTTTCTGTTTGTGACTTTTCAAAGTTCAACAGACTTTATTAGCAGGAGTATCCCTTCTTGCCTTTCTTTTTTTTTAAAATTAATTAATTAATTTATTTAATTTGTTGCTGTGCATGGAGTTTCTTTAGTTGTGGTGAGTGGGGGCTACTCTTCGTTGTGGTGCGCAGGCTCCTCATTGCTGTGGCTTCTCTTGTTGTGGAGCATGGGCTCTAGTCCCGTGGGCTTCAGTAGTTGCAGCACATGGGCTCAGTAGTTGTGGCTCATGGGCTGTAAAGCACAGGTTCAATGATTGTAGCGCACTGGCTTAGTTGCTCCGCAGCATGTGGGATCTTCCTGGAACAGGGATCGAACCTGGGTCCCCTGCATTGGCAGGCGGATTCTTAACCACTGTGCCATCTAGGAAGCCCCCCATCTTGCCTTTCATCATCTGCACTGTTATTCCCCTTGAAATAACTACTTATTTTTGGAAATCATTTGTATCTTACACAAATCTTATCTCTCTCTCAGTATGAAAAAATTCAAAGTGCTGTGGTGAGGCTTTCCAATTTGACTAAGAAGAGTATCTCAGAGCCTTATTTGTAAAAAAGCATAAATTCCATATGAACAAGTAGATGCAATATAATTTGTTTTAATGACTCTAGGTTACCACTTTTAGCATGAATTGTCATACTATGCTATGCTTCTCTCAGATGTAATTAAGGTGTGTAGGTAGATTAGCCCCTAAGCTGAGTCCAGCTTACTATTCTTAAATAATTCTCTACACTTTTATTTCCTCCTCACTGTAAGCTGTCCCTTCTTCTTTCTGTCAGCAAGTATGACTGTAGATGAAATGGCTGCTTTCTGTTCCTTAATGGATTAGCTAATTATCTTATTCTGCTCCACAATGGATTAACTGGCTATCTTATTAACTAAATGAGCTAAAAAATTAATGTATAAAAATAGTTTAATACCCCTTATGGGATCTGCCAGTCTCAAATGCATCTAAACGCCCCTCCAAGCTATCTTCTCAACCTGTACAATCTCTCAAAATGTCAGTTTCCATGCACTTAGCACCCTTGCTTATCACACTTTTATTTTCCTGAATTTACTTGAAATTTTGGTATACAGGAATTATAGGTAGCCCAGTGAAGGAGTCTAGAATTTGGTAAACAAATCCAAGTTCATCTAATACACATCATTATAGACTTAAGTGAAACCTCTTTAACTTCTCTGTTCTGAAGTCTCATCTTTTTATACTACCTTTACATGATGTCTTATGTGATATGATCCTTATATAATATCTTTTGCCACTGGTACTTTTTGTTGCCCTTCTTTCTTTTCCAACTTTTTTTGTACTTTTTCAAGATCATTATATCATTCCTCATGCACAGTGATAATGTATTTGGGCAACACCTTTCTATATTGTGCACTGCAAAGAACATCAGTGTTCTTTACTTGTAACTTAGTAGATGCCACCCTGCGTCCTTATCTCTGTATTATCAATTGAAACCAATATTGAATATTTAATAGGTGAGGGAAACAGAGGAATAAGCATCTGTTTTTTAGGGCACAGCTAATTTCAAAAAGTCTACCCAAATTTTCACATGGTGTGCTCTAATTTTTGGTTTGGAAAATATGGTCACCATAAGTACACCATAAGTATTTTCACATATATGAAAATACTTATTCACACGGTAAATAATTAGATAGGTGTAATTCAGTTATAGAGACAAAATGAATTTAAATAAGGCTAAGTTAATTCAAAGGAAAAATAGTGTAGCCTGAAGGAACTAGAGGGACTTCACAGGGGAGATGGGACTGAGCAGAGCCTGTGAGAAATGGGTCATACCTGGACACAATGGGGATGAAAATGGGGGAGAGGGTCATCATCTGAGCAGATTAAAGGACTCACTTATATGACTGTCAAATCCTGCTTAGCAACATCTTATCCTACCAACAAATTCCTTGGCACCTATACTACAGTCTGAGGTCACTTGTCAGAAGGCCCTGTCCAGCCATTCAGATGTTTCCTTCTTGGTCCCACAGCCCATTTTGCCAGCTCATTCCCTGGCCTCATCTTACTGAACTCTAATTCTATTGGTCAATCAGAAGCTGACCAAATCAGTTTAGTTGTCTAGAGGGACTAAAAATGTTCCAACCTGTGAGGATAAAGAATTCCAGTCAGTGATTTGATATCACTCAAAAGGTAGACTAATTTGACTTTTTTTCCCTTGATCTCCAAATTAGTTTGGGGCAGTTACATAGATATAACCCATAACAGACAATGATGACATAAACCATTTCAAAATAGTAAATAAAAACAAGATAAATTTGGGCAGAAACCAAATATGTAGAATTAAAAAATTACACTATGTGTAGACCCAGACCCATTAGTGGGGAAGTGAACAGAGACAGGCAGAAAGTTTCATGTTTATATAGACTGAGGTTGGTTAAAAACTGTTAGGTTTCTTTTGAGTGACCTAGGAAAGCTTGGAAGAGTTAGGGTATCAAAAAATACTTGGATAAAGTCTAGTGATCCGGAGAAACAAACAATGGAGCTTGAGCTAAAGCTTGTGAATAGAAATAAGAAAATCTGGACAGGGCTTTAGAGTATCCAACAAACAAGATTCTCTTTATTCTTATTTATTGGTTTCTTTTATTCCTAGTGCCTTTTAACATGAGCATGCCCAAAATTTTGGATCATCAAAAAGCTGGTAAAGATCCAAAAACATGTAAGAGCTAATGAAAATAAGGTAGTAGCATTATTACTAGAATTATTATTAATATCTAGACATACAAACACATAAATAAGTAGAATTGTTAATGCAAATGTTACAACCCAGGGATGACATGGGGATAGTCTGTTAGCATCTTGAAGGCTTCCTATATATTTCAGGCATCTTGCTAGTTGCTTATATGTTACAGGCATTGTGAACAATTTCTAGAAATGACTTACAAACATTATACACACTACCTAGAAATTGTTTACAATTCCTGATTTAACATTCTGCCTGTAACATAAATACCAGTTAAAATACAAAGAACTTGATCATACACTGGCATCAAATCAGAAGGCAGTGTGTCTTCAGGACTATCATATAACCAGAAGATTGATTTATATATTTAAAATGTAATATAGCATAGGTAATGGCCAAATAATTATATTGTACTTTTAATACCTATATGCAGAAGACTAAGTATAAATTGACTGAAAGAACCTAAGTACAAAGAAAAATTTGATTCATTATTTTTAAAATAAGCTAATTTTATAATTTCTTCCTGAGTTGTACAACTCTAATTAAAACATATAAAGGATACATAGAAACAAACATTTTTTAGTTCAAGTTTTTTATCTGTTTTTTAAACAAATTAACTTGTTCACTTCATATTTACTTTAAAGACATACCAGAACGTGTACATCCAAATGCATGCTGTACTTTTCAAAGTAGTTCCCTTGGGAATATTTATACTTATTTTGATTATGATGCTATTGCCCAGAATACCTTTGAAATATTGCTTTAGAACTGTCTTCAAAGCCAGTTTATGAACTACACAATTAAAAGTCATATTACTTTTTTATCATACTTCAAAAGGTAATGTTTATGGTATACATCAGCTATATGACATATTAGCTATATAATTTATATAAACCAAATTAATCTAATAAATCAAAATATAGTCATTTTATTATTAAAGCCCTTTCCCAAACCACGCTCTGAGCCTTTTTTCAGGCTAGATCCAAGACCAGCTCCTCCCTCTCCACCCAACCGTCCCTCCCTTCTAGAAGGGAGCTCAATTGAAAAGTATTGACCATAATTTGTTTCAAAAATCTAGCCTGAACTTACCCTAATAAAGTGTCTTATACATTTGGCCAGATCAAGCAGCTACACTGCAGGCTTCATGATAGCAGGGACCTTTTCTGTCTGGTTCACTGCTGTATCCCCAGTGTCTACAGCAGTGTCTGGCATGTTGAAGTTGATTGATAAATATTTGTTGAATAAGTGAATGAATGGATGAATTATGAAATTTCTTTCAGAGTTATTATCGATCAACAAACATAGGTGGACAAATTTAAAATATCAAGATGTGGCTATATTGAAAGTTAAACCTTGCTTCCATCTGACAATGAGCCCAAGAAATCACTGTTTGGCAGTGGTTAACAAAGATACTGGTGGTGGCTATATCATGTCTCTGGATTAGGAGCTGGTTAGCTTAGAGTGACTTTAGAGGCTGGTACCATGCCCCTTGTGGGCCAGTTTGCTCATACCATATTCCATTCATAGATTAGGCTTCTGGTACAGGCCAGGCAGCTTGCAAATAAGTGCCATGGGGTTTTATTTTCAAGGGTAGTTACCAAACCCTAGAGATCTAGAGTGGTTTGGGCTAGGTTACATAGCAAACTAATGAAGAGTGGAAGTGCTTGGGTCTGAGATAAGAGAAATACAATACCAGGTCTCTGTACTGCTCTGGTATTTACCCTGTTCCAAGCTAGGATTACAGTCCTGCAATCATATTCCTTGATACTATCACCTTCTCTATAAGCTAGTAAATCATGACCTTAAGGCCCTCTACAACTCTTCAACTCATTTGGGAAAAGCTTTCACTGCCAGGAGTAGTAGAAGAAAAAGAAGTAGTAGTAATAGTAGTAGTAGTAGTAGTAGTTTTTGTTGTTACAGTTGTAGTACTAGTAGAAGTAGCAAAGGTAAAAGTACTGCTAGTAGTAATGTTACTGAATGCTTAATACATGATATACACTGTGCAAACTCTACATGTCTTCTAGTTCTCTTCACAAACCTATCAAATAAGCAACTTTATTTTTTTTGGAGGGGGGTACACCAGGTTCAATCATCTGTTTTTACACACATATCCCCGTATTCCCTCCCTTCCTTGACTCCCCCCCCCCTCGAGTCCCCCCCACCCTCCCCGCCCCAGTCCTCTAAGGCATCTTCCATCCTCAGCAACTTTATTATTACCATTTTACAGATGAGGAAACTGAGTCTCTGAGAGGTTAAATCACTCAGTTAGTCGGATGTCTAAGCCTTTGCCTGCCTAACTCTGAAGCATGACAGAATGCTTCATTCTTAGCATTATGCTCTGTTATCTGACCCATCCTTCTCCTGTTCTACAATAAAGCTACAAGTAAAATCTGAAGAGCCACTATGGTTCTAACCTTGAAGTAATTTGGTTGTACTTATAGCATTCAATAATAATGGTAGCAAAGCAACACAATCCTAGAGACTGAACATCTGTTTTAAGACCTCAAGTGAGTAAGTTTTTCTGGAATATCCCCTTAGAAATGTTTTTTGAACTTTTTTTTAAACAAGTTGAAGTCTGGACACCCTTTGATACCTTTCTCTATGGGTTATATGCCAAGTATGATGTGATTCTTCTGCATGTGGTTTAAGTGGAAGCATTGTACATGCCTGGGACACTGGGCAAGCCCTCCAGAGCTGCCCCTAAATCCAGACAAGCAGCTCACTGAGGAGATATCAGCCCTGGGGTGGCTGGGCTGGAACCACTGATTGGCTGGATCACCCCAGAACCCTCATTTGAGAGGGCAGCCTTTGTCTGACAGCCAAGATGTCTGTGTTCTCCTAACCTTTCCTTTGCCTTCTGCCTGGATATTTTCTGGTCTTTGGAATACATTTCAGAAACACTCAAAGGACTTCTCATGTCTTGAGGCTTAAGAGTTTCAGGAGTTCTGAGCCCACTGACTAGCTCAGGGCTGCTATAGCCTTACTTATCTGCTTCAAGCTACTTGAGCTCTACCTGCTGTACCATGAAATCACTAGGAAACATTAATGTCATTGGCAGGTGCCTCAGTGCATGTAGCTGGAGGGGCTACAATTCCAGACAGTTTAACAGTTTTGGCAAGATGGACGTATATTCTGTTGCCAGATAGAATGTCACACTTTAGCCTGCATTTGTGGGAGATGGCTGCAGAGCCCATCAACAAACATGCCACATGGCCAAGTACATGTGAGTGATGGAAACATGACTGTGGTAAGAGGCCAAGCCTGGTAATAAGGAGGGAGGTACTAAAACCTAAGGGGAATCCCTGAGTTCCAAACCTCTGTGAGGTGATTAGATAAGACTAGAGGGTAAAAAGCAACAGAAAAGCATTCAGTTGATATAGGTAGATAAGGAAAGAAGCAAAGAAGATCAAATCTTATGCTTCAGCCAACGGGAAAGCTATAGGTGTCAGGTCTACTTTAACATTCAAATTAGGAGATAAAATATACAATGAGAGTGCTTCAGAGTTAGACACAAATCTAATTATAGAGCATCTTTCCTTATTCCACGATGAACTCCTGAAATTTCCTCCAGCTATTCTAGAAAGTCCTGTAAACTAATGCTGTTCCTTCTTCACCTCTCTCAATATAAAACACACTTGTACCACTAAAAACAGGGGCTATCACCTCCCTGTAAACTTGGTCTAACACCACTGATGGGAAAAGAAACTAAGCGAAAGATTGTTGTATATTTGTATTTATTGAAGTTAAGGTTTAGAGGGAATGGACCAGATAATGTTATTATAATATCTGAAATGAGAAGTTATGAAGGCCTAAATGAGGGTGGTAGTAGTGAGTCTAGAAAGGATTTGTTGATTGTGAGAGAGATTATAAAGGAATATCCACACAACTTGGCAACTGACTGGATTTAGTGGGGCAATGGAAGAATCAGAGATATTACCAATGTTATTAGCCTTAGTGATTGGGAAAATTAAAAAGGTGGTGACAATAATAGGAACAGTAGATTCAGAATAAAAAGGTATTATAGAGAGAAAAGATGGCGGCGAAGTAGAGAGACGTGGAGTGCATCCCTCTCCACAGATGCATTGGGAATGCACGGAAGGACGCAGTAATTCCCACAGAGAACCAGCTGAACACCAGCAGATGGCCTCGGACACCAGAAAGGACGGTGGGGAGCCTGACATAGCCGGTAGGGAGGCATCTATGACGGCTCAAAGAGGGTGAAGCGGCGGAGCTGTGGCAGACGGGAGGGAGTGAGAAACATATGGAGGGTCCGCAGCGCAGCTCAGCATTCCCGGACCAAGACATCGATCCGTGGCTGAACGGAGGGTCCGGGAGTGGGAGCGTGGAAACTGGAGAGCTGGTTCAGGGTGAGAAACATTGTTGCCGGTAGGGTGACGGACCAAGAGGACAGGAGAGAGGAGGTCCGCGGAGAGGAGTGCCCGTCCCTGAGAGCTGCCCGGCCATGATGGTGGCTGGAGGCTGCAGGCTCACGGGCAGGGGGGAAGAGCCACGCGCATAGCCACTTTCTCTCTTTTGGTGCCTCTGCAACAGGCAGTGGAGAGATGCCCTGTGGGCCACCTAAGGCAATCAGGGATAACAAGCACCCTCAGGCACTCGGGCGGAGCTAGATTAAAACCCCTTAAAGCAAATAACCCAATCCACAAATGGTCAGAAGACCTAAATAGACATTTCTCCAAAGAAGACATGCAAATGGCGAACAAACACATGAAAAGATGCTCAACATCACTCATCATCAGAGAAATGCAAGTCAAAGCCACAATGAGGTATCACATCACACCAATGAGAATGGCCATCAACACGAAGTCTGGAAACCACAAATGTTGGAGAGGGTGTGGAGAAAAGGGAACTCTCCTGCACTGTTATGGGGAATGTAAGTTGGTACAGCCACTATGGAAAACAATTTGGAGGTTCCTTAAAAAACTACAAATAGAACTACCATATGATCCAGTAATCCCACTCCTGGGCATATATCCAAAGAAAACCATAATCCCAAAAGAAACATGTACCATAATGTTTATCGCAGCACTATTTACAATAGCCAGGACATGGAAGCAACCTAAATGCCCATCAACAAATGAATGGATAGAGAAGATGTGGCATATATATACAATGGAATATTACTCAGCTATAAAAAGGGATGAGATGGAGCTATATGTAATGAGGTGGATAGAACTACAATCTGTCATACAGAGTGAAGTAAGTCAGAAAGAGAAAGACAAATATTGTATGCTAACTAACATAACGGAATCTAAAAATGGTACTGATGAACTCAGTGACAAGAATAAGGATGCAGATACAGAGAATGGACTGGAGAACTCGAGGTATGGGAGGGGGCGGGGGGTGAAGGGGAAGCTGAGACGAAGCGAGAGAATAGCACAGACATATATATACTACCAACTGTAAAATAGTCAGTGGGAAGTTGTTGTATAACAAAGGGAGTCCAACACGAGGATGGAAGATGCCTTAGAGGACTGGGGCAGGGAGGGTGGCGGGGACTCGATGGGGGGGTCAAGGAAGGGAGGGAATATGGGGATATGTGAATAAAAACAGATGATTGAACCTGATTACCCCCCCAAAAAAATAAAATAAAATAAAATAAAAAAATAAAACCCCTTGCAACGTCAGCAGCAGGGAGGCTGCCGAGAAAAAAAAAAAAAAACAAAAAAAACAAAAAAAACAACAGCATCAAAAAGAGAAAAACCCCGAGAGAGGCCCAACTCTAAGACTTTCTGTTTGCGAATGAGCCACCAGCTCCCTCTGCAACAGGCACCTCCAAGCCTGACTGAAACAACAGTGCACCACTGCTCACTCACTCCCAAGAGAAGGAGCCACTATTGTACCCTCTCCCTCCCCACACACCGACGCTTACAGATGAACAATAAAGGAACCTCTGCTGGTCACAGAATAACGCAAAAAAAAACCCAAGGCAAGAAGAAGGACACTTACAGCTGAGACACTTAGGAAACAGAAATAGTAGTATCAATACCTATTGAACTGGTCCATTCTGGGATCAGTTCTGGATTTTTTTTTTTTTTCTTTCTCTCTCTCTCTCTTTTTTTTTTTTTTTTTTTGATTTATTAAATACGATCTTAGCCCTAAGGGATCTACAAGTTTTATAACATAATTTTTTAATCATATTATTTATTCTTTTTTCTTTTTGCCTTTTTATATACTTCTATATCTACCTAAGTTTTTGGTAGTATGGACAATATATCTCTCATACCTTCCTTTCATCCCTATCTTTCATACATTTCTATTCCTTTCTTTTTATTTCCATATTTCCAACCACATTACGCTCTTCTGTTCCCCTTTCTTCAAGCCATTTTAAGTTTATTTTATCTTAACATACTTATAAGCAACACTATCGGTCTGCTCAGACTCCTTGCTCTATTCTTCAGATGACGCACTGCCTTGGTATTTAATATTAGGCATTTGTCTTTATCTTAGTTCCTAATACAGTTGTCTATTTACATTCTGAGAATCTCCATTCTCTCTGGTGGTACTCCAGCTCTTTTGTATATTTAATCCTAGCTTACAAAATCTCCCTGGATTGATGTTTGTATGTGTAGGGTGTTATTTGTTGTTTGTTTGCTTTTGCTTTTGTCTCTGATTTGTTCTGTTTCAGTTGTCAATTTCTGCTGGGTTTCTCTTTGAATATCTGATAGCACACTGGGGTTCTGTCAGGTCTTTCCAGAGCCTTATGTCCTAACAGATTCAGTAATTGTGTGTCTTATACATGTATGTGTTTCCTAGACTTAATATTCGTTTAATCCAATACTTGGACATTAGTCTGAGTCTTGGACAGTCTTCTATAAACACCTCTATCACCAGGACAAGCAACCCCAAAAGTTTGGACAACCATGAGGAAACAAAGAAACACCATGCAGGCAAAGGAGCAGGAAAAAAACCCACAAGACCAAATAAATGAGGAGGAAATAAGAAAAATGCCTGAAAAAGAATTTAGAGTAATGATAGTAAAAATGATACAAAATCTCGATAACAAAATAGAGAAAGTACAAGAAACAGTTCATAAGAACTCAGAAAAACAAACAGCAATGGATAACAAAATAACTGAAATTAAAAATACTCTAGATGCTATAACCAGCAGAATGACTGAGGCAGAAGAACGAATAAGTGAGTTGGAAGATAGAATGGGGGAAATAACTGCCACAGAGCAGGAAAAAGAAAAAAGAATAAAAAAACTAGAAGACAGTCTCAGAGACCTCAGTGATAACCTTAAACGTACCAACATTCGAATTATAGGCATCCCAGAAGAAGAAGAAAACAAGAAAGGGTCTGAGAAAATATTTGAAGAGGTTATAGTGGAAAACTTCCCCAACATGGGAAAGGAAATAATTAAGCAAGTCCAAGAAGCACAGAGACTCCCATACACAATAAACCGAAGGAGAAATACACCAAGACACATATTAATCAAACTAACGACAATTAAACACAAAGAAAAAATATTAAAAGCAGCAAGAGAAAAGCAACAAACAACATATAAGGGAAAACCCATCAGGATAACAGCTGACCTTTCTACAGAAACTCTGCAGGCCAGAAGGGAATGGCAGGATATACTGAAAGTCCTGAAAGAGAGAAACCTACAGCCAAGAATACTCTACCCAGCAAGAATCTCATTCAGATTTGAGGGAGAAATCAAAAGCTTTCCAGACAAGCAAAAGTTCGGAGAATTCAGCACCACCAAACCAGCCTCACAACAACTGCTAAAGGAACTTCTCTAAGTAGGACACACAAGAAAAGGAAAACACCTACAAATACAAACCCAAAACAATTAAGAAAATGGTAATTGGAACACACATGTCAATAATCACTTTAAATGTAAATGGATTAAATGCTCCAACCAAAAGACACAGACTGGCTGAATGGATACAAAAACAAGACCCTTCTATATGCTGCCTACAAGAAACCCACTTCAGACCAAGGGATACATATAGACTGAAAGGAAAGGGATGGAAAAAGATATTCCATGCAAATGGAAGTCAAAAGAAAGCTGGAGTAGCAATACTCATATCAGACAAATTAGACTTGAAAGTAAAGACTATTAAAAGAGACAAGGAAGGACACTCCATAATGATCAAGGGATCCATCCAAGAAGAACATATCACAATGGTAAATCTCTATGCCCCCAATATAGGAGCACCTCAATACATAAGGCAAATGCTAACAGCTATAAAAGGGGACATCGACAGGAACACAGTAATAGTGGGAGACTTGAACACCCCACTTACATCCATGGACAGATCATCCAAACAGAAAATCAATAAAGACACACAAGCTTTAAATGACACATTAGACCATCTCGACTTAATGGATATTTATAGGACATTCCATCCAAAAACGACAGACTACACTTTCTTCTCAAGTGCACACGGAACATTTTCCAGGATAGATCACATCTTGGGTCACAAATCAAACCTCAGCAAATTCAAGAAAATTGAAATCATATCAAGCATCTTCTCAGACCACAACGCCATAAGACTAGATATCAATCACAGGAAAGAAACTGCAAAAAATACAAACACATGGAGGCTAAACAATTCACTCATAAACAACCAAGGAATCACTACAGAAATCAAAGGGGAAATCAAAAAATATCTAGAAAGAAATGACAACGAAAACACAACCCAAAACCTATGGGATGCAGCAAAAGCAGTTCTAAGAGGGAAGTTTATAGCAATACAGTCCTACCTCAAGAAACAAGAAAATTATCAAATAAACAACCTAACCTTACACCTAAAACAACTAGAGAAAGAAGAACAAAGAAACCCCAAAGTGAGCAGAAGGAAAGAAATCATAAAGATCAGAGCCGAAATAAATGAAAAAGAAAGGAAAGAAACCACAAGAAAAATAAATAAAACTAAAAGTTGGTTCTTTGAGAAGATTAACAAAATTGATAAACCATTAGCCAGACTCATCAAGAAAAAAAGGGAGAAGATGCAAATCAACAGAATTAGAAATGAAAAAGGAGAAGTAACAACGGACACCTCAGAAATACAAAACATCATGAGAGACCACTACAAGCAACTATATGCCAATCAATTGGATAACCTGGAAGAAATGGATACATTCTTAGAAAAATACAATCTTCCAAGACTGAACCAGGAAGAAATAGAAACCATGAACACACCAATCACAAGTACGGAAATTGAGGCAGTGATTAAAAATCTCCCAACACACAAAAGCCCAGGACAAGATGCGTTCACGGGCGAATTCTATCAAACATTTCGAGAAGAGTTAACACCTATCCTTCTCAAACTCTTCCAAAATATTGCAGAAGGCGGAACACTCCCACACTCATTCTACGAGGCTACCATCACCCTGATACCAAAACCAGGCAAAGATGTCACAAAAAAAGAAAATTACAGACCAATAACACTGATGAATATAGATGCAAAAATCCTCAACAAAATACTAGCTAACAGACTCCAACAGCACATTAAAAAAATCATACACCATGATCAAGTGGGGTGTATCCCTGGGATGCAAGGATTCTTCAATATATGCAAATCAATCAACGTGATACATCATATCAACAAATTGAAGGATAAAAACCATATGATCATTTCAATAGATGCAGAAAAAGCTTTTGAAAAGTTCAACATCCATTTATGATAAAAGCTCTCCAGAAAATGGGCATAGAAGGAAATTACCTCAACATAATCAAAGCCATATATGAAAAACCAAAAGCCAACATCGTTCTCAATGGGGATAAACTGGAAGAATTCCCTCTAAGAACAGGAACAAGACAAGGGTGTCCACTCTCACCACTATTATTCAACATAGTTTTGGAAGTTTTAGCCACAGCAATGAGAGAAGAAAATAAAATAAAAGGAATCCAAATTGGAAAAGAAGAAGTAAAATTGTCACTCTTTGCAGATGACATGATATTATATATAGAAAACCCGAAAGACTCTACCAGAAAACTGCTAGCACTAATTGATGAATTCAGTAAAGTAGCAGGATACAAAATTAATGCACAGAAATCTCTTGCATTCCTATACACTAACAACAGAAGAGCAGAAAGAGAAATGAAGGAAACTCTCCCATTCACCATTGCAACAAAAAGAATAAAATACCTAGGAATAAACCTGCCTAAGGAGGCAATAGATCTGTATGCAGAAAACTTTAAGACATTAATGAAAGAAATCAAAGACGACAAACAGATGGAGGGACATACCATGTTCCTGGATTGGAAGAATCAACATCGTGAAAATGTCTGTACTACCCAAAGCAATTTACAGATTCAATGCAATCCTCATCAAATTACCAATGGCATTTTTCACAGAACTGGAGCAAGAAATCTTACGATTTGTATGGAAACGCAAAAGACCCCGAATAGCCAAAGCAATCTTGAGAAGGAAAAATGGAGTTGGTGGAATCAGGTTTCCTGACTTCAAACTATACTACAAGGCCATAGTGATCAAGACAGTATGGTACTGGCACAAAAAGAGAAAGGACGATCAATGGAATAGAATAGAGAACTCAGAAGTAAGCCCAAACACATATGGGCACCTTATCTTTGACAAAGGAGGCACGAGTATACAATGGAAAAAAGACAGCCTCTTCAATAAGTGGTGCTGGGAAAATGGGACAGCAGCATTTGAAAGAATGAAATTAGAACACTTCCTAACACCATACACAAAAATAAACTCCAAATGGATTAAAGACCTACATGTAAGGCCAGACACTATAAAACTCCTAGAGGAAAACATAGGCAGAACGCTCTATGACATCCGTCAACGCAAGATCCTTTTTGACCCACCTCCTAGAATCATGGAATTAAAATCAAGAATAAACAAATGGGACCTCATGAAACTTAAAAGCTTTTGCACAGCAAAAGAAACCATAAACAAGACTAAAAGGCAACCCTCAGAATGGGAAAAAATAATTGCCTATGAAACAACGGACAAAGGATTAACCTCCAAAATATACAAGCAGCTCATGAAGCTTAATACCAAAAAAGCAAATAACCCAATCCACAAATGGGCAGATGACCTAAATAGACATTTCTCCAAAGAAGACATACAGATGGCCAACAAACACATGAAAAGATGCTCAACATCACTCATCATCAGAGAAATGCAAGTCAAAGCCACAATGAGGTATCACATCACACCAGTCAGAATGGCCATCATCATGAAGTCTGGAAACCACAAATGTTGGAGAGGGTGTGGAGAAAAGGGAACTCTCCTGCACTGTTATTGGGAATGTAAGTTGGTACAGCCACTATGGAAAACAATTTGGAGGTTCCTTAAAAAACTACAGATAGAACTACCATATGATCCAGTAATCCCACTCCTGGGCATATACCCAAAGAAAACCATCATCCCAAAAGCAACATGTACCATAATGTTTATCGCAGCACTATTTACAATAGCCAGGACATGGAAGCAACCTAAATGCCCATCAACAAATGAATGGATAGAGAAGATGTGGCATATGTACGCAATGGAATATTACTCAGCTATGAAAAGGGATGAGACGGAGCTATATGTAATGAGGTGGATAGAACTACAATCTGTCATACATAGTGAAGTAAGTCAGAAAGAGAAGGACAAATATTGTATGCTAACTCACATATACGGAATCCAAAAACGGTACTGATGAACTCAGTGACAAGAACGAGGAAGCAGATACAGAGAATGGACTGGAGAACTCGAGGTATGGGAGGGGGCGGGGGTTGAAGGGGAAACTGAGACGAAGCGAGAGAGTAGCACAGACATATATATACTACCAACTGTAAAATAGTCAGTGGGAAGTTGTTGTATAACAAAGGGAGTCCAACTCGAGGATGGAAGATGCCTTAGAGGACTGGGGCGGGGAGGGTGGGGGGGGACTCGAGGGGGGGGGATTCAAGGAAGGGAGGGAATACGGGGATATGTGTATAGAAACAGATGATTTAATCTGGTGTACCCCCAAAAAAATAAAAAATAAAAAAAAATTAAAAAAAGAGAGAAAAAAAAAGGTATTATAGGGAAGATAAATGAATCTGAGGTACCATACTCAGAGACAGAACAGGCAATTTGACATTCTATTCTGGTACACAGGAGAGGTTGGACTGGAGATAGAAATTCAGACAGGCATCACTTGCCTGCTCCTTCACCTAAGTTCAAACTTTCTGGCTCTCAATCCCTATAAGCAGAGGCCATACATAAATGATATTTGAAACTTTCTTCCTTTTCTCTGCTTCTGCTGCTTTTCCTCCCCATTTCACAGTTTCTTCAGCCCTCTAAATATCTCTGGAACCTTACTGTAGAGAAACTTAGTTGGCCTCTTTGTCTGTTCAACCATTTACTGTAAATGTCTAGTTTTAAGAATAGTTCTCTATATTCCCAAATACATGTCATTTGTGAGTAATAAGTGATCCAAGCACATGACGTTTATAGAAAGTTCCAACTACTTTGGAAATTATTTATACCAATGAAAAAGTTAATAGATATGAGAAAAACCTAGAAAGGAAAGATCAGGCGAGTGCTACAGAGTTATAATGACTATATTTTCTGAAGCAAAAAAATGGTGATTGGTTTCTGATGAGAAAAAAATTGTGTTCTGAAGTACTTTCTGATGGAATGAAGAAATTTAGGAGATGCAATTAGAATGGTGAAAGATTGCAACTACTGGGGCATTTGGATTGTTTCTTGGGACAATAGGATAAGATATTTTTCCTGTAAAATTGGGAATTGCATAGAGTGGAATACTAATAACATAATGCATACTTTATGTTTTTGTACTACGAAATTGTTTTATTATTTTATATTCTATAACTTTCAGTTTAGGATACCTGAGAGTCTTGGTATTTGCTCCCTCTCTAAATAACTTTGAGGAAACAAATGTATTGAAGGTCAGAGTGAGAAGATATCTTGGATATCAATTAATCCAACCACTTTTTAAAAATAGTATAAAGAAATTACGGGTCAGAACTAAGAAATTACTCGCCCAAATTCACACATTAAGTCAATGGCTGAACTAGGATTAGAATCCAAGTAGACTAATCTCCCAGACATCCTTTTTCCAAACACCAGGCCTCCATTTAGGCAACAGTTTTTCCACTCCTGCTTCACATTTCATCCCCACCTTTTGCCTTAGGAATCCCTGGAAGAAGGCTAGGAGGGCACAGTGTAAAAGTGCAGAACCCTCAAATGCCTATCATCTTGAATTCCTTTGATCTAGCAGGAGCACTACTTCCCCTCACTGGAACATCTTTCTCTGTTCTCAGCTGAAATACCTACACTGCTGTTACAGCGATGTCTTAGGGTCAAACGGGATATCAAGGAGGAACATGAGTGAAACTTGGATATCTGATATTCTGAGGTAATTACAGGTTGAGAACTTTGCACATACCTGGACTGCTGGAATGTCAGCATATTTCCTTCATTTCAAGCTTCTCTTAAAGTTGTTGGAAGGAACAAACCTCCTATTCAGGGGCAAAAAATTCACTACTAAGAGAAAATTCATTGATGATCATACCTCATTCCTCAAGGTTTGTTCAACTCCTCCCTACAGTTAAGCAGGAAAAAAAAATATTACTTTGTATATCTTGCAAAAAGTGACTTGCCCAAAACCAACACAACAGGGCTAGAACCCAGGACTTACACTTCACATATCCAAGAACTCCCAAGGATGTCAGAAAAACCAATGGCCAGGAGTGGAACAGGGGTGGCTCACACCCCCTCATGTATGAGTTCTTTACATGGAGCAAGCTCCTATAATTCCATTAACCATGTATGACATTTTAGAAGTTTCCCCTATGAATGTTTGAGCTTTTTGAAGAAGGGATTGTAGATAGATTGGTCTGTCTATCCACGGGGCCTAGGATGCAACCAGTAAGTACATCACAGATTAGTGCAACAGGAGGTTAGAATGCAAAGGGAGGCCAGGACGGGTGCTTAGAGGGCTTTGAATGATGCTCCTGGAGTCTACAGTTCCCAACATACTGAGACTGTGCATCTTTGTATTTTATGAAAAACAGAACACCCACACTTTCAACATTGAGGTATATAGCTCCATGACAAGTAGGAATTTTTAAAATTATCTACCCAGTTACTTCAGCACCTATAAAAGAAGTATTCAGCCTTTTTGAAAAAATATTTGAGGAACTCATGATTCCTAGACACTCATTCCAATATGTCGCAAGCAATTTGACTGAAGTATTGCATATACCTTGTGCATGAGACCAACTGTGAGAAATTTCACCCCATCAGAAAAACCATTGAGGCAGCTTAAGGTAGTGGAAACTGATGTTTTGAACTAAACCTGTCTTTCCATCTCTGTTTTTGGTGCCTGGATAATGCTTTTGAAGGATAAAACAGAGATCATATAGATTTAATACTTTGGACTAAAGAGGAAAGAAAGACAAAATGGAGAGGATATGGAGATATATTAAAGATTTTAATTCATGTGCCAACTGAGATCTAAAGACTAATTTTGATCATAAGTCATGATCAATAAGGTGGAGTAGGAGGAAAGGGAACTCACCTCCTCCCACAAACACATCAAAAATACATCTACATGTGAAAAATTCTCACTGAAAACTAATTGGAGAGGGCCAGACTCATACAACCAAGGATGTAAGAAAGATCCACGTAGGAATCTGGTAGGAAGGAAAGAGAGCAATCAGGTTGGGACCTGTGCTGCTGGTAGGAAACTCAGAAGATAGGGGAGATTACCCTGGCAGAGATCCTCACTGGGGAGTGAGTGGTTGGAATCACATATTGGGTTTCCCAGCCCTGGGGTCCAATACCAGAAAGATGAATCCCCTTGGCTGGTTGGAGGACCTGTGGGGCTAACGGGAAGGCTGTGGAAAGTCTGAACTCTGCTTGTGAGGAGCATGTACACACTTGCTTACTCTTGAAACAGGGCAGAGAGGGCAGACTGAAACTGCATGGGACTTTGGCCCAGCAAAGAAACCATCGACAGAACTAAAAGACAATCTATTGAATGGGAGAAAATATTTGCAAATTATATGACCAATAAAGGGTTAATGTCCAAATTATATAAACAGCTCATACAATTCCATATTAAAAAATAAACAACCTGATTAAAATGTGGGCAGAAGATCGGAACAGACATTTTTCCAAAGAAGATGCACAGATGGCCAACAGGTACATGAAAAGATGTTCAATATCACTAATCATCAGAAAAATGCAAATCAAAACCACAGTGAAATGTCACCTCACATCTGTCAGAATGGCTATTATCAAAAAGAACACAAGTAACAAATGTTGATGAGAATATGGAGAAAGGGGAATGCTCATACATTGTTGGTGGGAATGCAAATTGGTGCGGCCACTGTGGAGAACAGTATGGGGGTTCGTCAAAAAACTAAAAATAGAACTACCATATGATCCAGCAATTCCATTCCTGGGTATATATCTGAAAAAAATGAAAACACTAATTCAAAAAGATACATGCACCCCAGTGTTCACAGCAGGATTATTTACAATAGCCAAGATATGTAAGCAACCCAAGTGTATATATATGCACACGCACATACACACATAATAGAATATTACTCAATCATTAAAAAGAATGAAATTCTGCCACTTGCAACAATGTGGTTGCACTTAGAGGGTATTATGCTTAGTGAAATAAGTCAGACAGAGAAAGACAAATACTGTATGTTATCACTTATATGTGGAATCTAAAAAAGAACATAAGTGAATATAACAATACAGAAACAAATTCACAGATATAAACAAACTAGTAGTTACCAGTGTGGAGAGAGAAAAGGGGAGGGGCAAGATAGGAGTAGGGGATTAAGAGGTACAACCTACTATGTGTAAAGTAAATAAGCAACAAGAATATATTGTACAGCACAGGGAAATCAAGCCATTATTTTGCAATAACTTTAAATGGAGTACAACCTATTTTTATATTGAATCACTATGTTGTACACCTGAAACCAATATAATATTGTAAATCAACTATAGAATAAATAAATAAATAGTAGCATAGGAAGAAAATTTTCAAACCAGGGGCACCCCACAGCCCAGTAGGTTCCATTGTCACTACTCGAGCTTAGAGTATTTGCTCTTTTGACTGAAATACAGGACTATGGCCTTTCCCCCTGTCTTTTCTTGTGATTCCCAACCTTCTGTAGTGTATTACCTTGACAGTGTCTGTTAGACAGAATTGATTTACTACAGTGTTGGATATAAAACACTAAAGGCTAATGGTTAATAACTTGCAGGCTTGTAGCATGGATACCTATTACAGTTTTAAATGGCTTAGTTACAAGAAAAGGAGGAATATTAACAAGAATACTTAAAATTCATATAAAGCTTTACCATATTCAAAGGTCATTTGCTTTGAATTAATGTTCACAATATTAAAAAGTAGATATTTGTATTAGTCTGCTCAGGTTGCCATAACAAACTACCAAACACTGGGTTGCTTAAACAACACACACATCTTCACACAATTCTGGAGGATAGATGTGCAAGAGCAAGGTACCAGGGATGGTTTCTGATGAGACATCTCTTCTTGTCTTGTAGATGGCCACTTTATCAGTATGTTCTCACATTGCCTTTCCTCTGTGCTTGTGCAGAGAGAGAGATATCTCCAGTGTTTCTTCTTCTTATGAGGTCACTGATACTATCAGATTAGGAGGCATTTATTCCTCATTTAGCCTTAACTGCTTCTGTAAAGGCGCTAACTCCAAATACAGTCACATGGTGGGTTAGGACTTCAACATATGAATTTTGGATGTGTACAAAACTGTGTTATTAGTCATACTTTACTGATGAAGAAACTAAGGCTCAAAGAGGTTTAGTGATTTGTACATAATAATAAGTAATAGAAGCAAAGGCTGGAACTCGGAACTTTAACCTCTAGTCCTACGTTCTTTCTACTATATCATGTTGCCTTACTAAATGAGTTTGGGCATATTCCTTCAACTTCTGTTTTCTGGAATAAATTACAGAGAATTGGTATAATACCTTTAAATCCTTGGTAGAATTCACCAGTGAATACATCTGTGCCTGGTACTTTCTTTTTTGGAAGATTATTATTGATTCAATATCTTTAATAGACATAGACCTATTCAGACTATCTCTCTATCCTTGCATGAGTTTTGGTAGATTGTGTCTTTCAAGGAACTGGTCCATTTCATCTAGGTTATCAAATTTGTGGTCACAGAGCTGTTTATAATATATCTTTATTATCTTTTTCACATCCATGGGATCAGTAGTTATTGTCCCTCTTTCATTTCAAATATTAGTGATTAGTATCTTGTCTTTCTTTTTCGGTAACTGGCTAGAGGTTTACCAATTTTATTAGTCTTTTCAAAGATGCAACTTTTAGTTTGTTAATTTTCCCTGCTGATCTCCTGTTTTCAATTTCATTGATTTTTGTTCTAATTTTTATCACTTCATTCCTTCTGCTTCCTTAGGATTTAATTTACTCTTTTCCTAGTTCCTTATGGTGGAAGCTTAGATTATTGATTGCAGATCTTTCTTCTTTTCTAATATATGCATTCAGTGCTATAAATTTCCCTCTAAGTACTGCTTTTGCTGCATCCCACAAATTTTGACGTTATATTTTTTCATTTAATGTGAAATATTTTTTAATTTCTCATTATACTTCTTTTTTGACCTATGTTTTATTTACAAGTGTGTTGTTTAGTCTCCAACATTGTGAGGTTTTCCAATTATCTTTCTGTTATTGATTTTAGTTCAATTCCATTGTGATCTGAGAGCATATTTTGTATGATTTCTATTCTTTTAAAATTTGTCAAGGTATGTTTTATAGCCTTGGTAAATATTCAATATGGTCTAGAGAAGAATGTACATTCTGCTGTTGTTGGATAAAGTATTCTAAAAAATACTTATAGAATTGATTAATCCAGTTGATTGATGGTACTGTTCAGCTCAACTATGTCCCTATTGACTTTCTGCCTGCTGGATTTATCAAGTATTGATAGACAGGTATTGAAATCTCCAACTATTATAGTGAGCTTATCTATTTCTGCTTGCAGTTCTATAAGATTTTGCCTCATGTATTTGATGTTTTATTGTTAGGTGCATACATATCAAGGATTTTTATGTGTCCTTGGAGTAGTGACTCCTTTATCATTATATAACATCTCTGTTTATCCCTGGTAACTTTTTTTTCTCTGAAGTCTGCTTTGTCTGAAATTATTATAGCTACTCCAGCATTCTTTTGATTAGTGTTAGCATGGTATATCTTTCTCTATTCTTTTACTTTTAATTTATCTTTTTCTTCATATTTAAATTTGGCTTCTTAAACAACAGCTCAGCTTCTTATAGCTGAGTATTTTTCTAATCCACTATAAAAGATTCTGTATTTCATTTTTTAACATTTTTTTTGTTTTTTCCAGCTAAAAGTTTTTAGTTAAAATAAATTAATTTAAATGAGATAAGTTCCACTAGAAAAAATGTGTTAAAAATTAGTGTCTCAAGTCATCAGGAGCTATTTTGATCAAATGGTTTTTTAAATGGTTCTATAATACATATGAAAGAGACAACAATTTTAAAATGGTTCCCAGATAGAATTAGTTTTCCACTTTTCTCCTGTGATGGCATAGTTACAGTTCCTTTCAAAAGCTCACCTGTGTGTCCAGAAGCAGATTTGCTGAGGTGCTAATGAATTTAAGCTACGAGGCCTCTCTCACTTGCGGGGCTCCTGAAAGTATGTTCATGTGGACAATGGATAGCTTTGAAAAATTTGCAAAATTAATTTTGTATTCTTTTTTCTTAAAGAGGTCCCACAAAATGTTATAAGTTTGAGGCCTCCCAAATCCTGGCTCTGATGAAGGCTGTTAGGGTTCTAAGGTACAGAGGCCCACTCAAGTTAGCCCATGCACTGAAACATGGACTCTGAGGGTCTATGTTGGAAGAACGGAAACTGAGGTGTCCCTAAATGTAGCCAGACAGAGATACAGGAAACTCTGCCTACCCCATGGCCCTGTCACCTTTCTTTGAGCTTTTGTTTCTTTCTCTCTCTTTCCCTGCTGACTGCCCACCTCACTCCCTATACTGTTTCTCTCCCTAATCCTTTCTCTTTAACAATGGAGTCTTCTCCCTTATGGTTTCAGCTTGTTTGTGGCTTGCTGTGTCCTCCTCAGCCTCTCCCCATCCTCTCAGATTCAGCTCCTCTCCCTGCCTGCCCCACACTCTTCATGGCCCCCATTTCACATTCCTGCAAGAGAGAAACTCACAGGCCAGCCATTGTTTTTCTCACATTCGATCTCAGCAGCAGTCTCTGGGCAACTTTGGGGTTCACTTTCTTTGCATCAAGGTCTATAGTCTGATGGAATGCGCTGTGGTGACCTGAGAGTCGGGGCAACACTTCTTACAGGGGATCAAAAGAAAAGCCATGAAAGACCTGCATTTCTGGTTAAGCAAACAAAACTGGCACACACTTCATGATATTCAAGGAGGCGGCCGCAATTGATCAGAGGAGGAGGAAAACAAATGGCTAGCAAGGGTCGAGGAGGAGAGTGGAAATTTAAGTTGCACCTAGGAAGAAGCTTCAATTTGCAAACACTGAGAGGAGAACAATTCAATTAACTTCAAAGAGTATGCATTTCATGTGCACGTTGGCTGCCTGCCATGGGCTGGGCTCTGCATTCAGCATCTTGGCAGACAGAAAATGAGCCAGATTAGGACAGGATGTGCTGTGGTCAAGGAGGGAAAGACTCTGTCTTTTAATTGAGGTATTTATACCATTGACATTTAAAGTGATTACTGAGATAGCTGTATTAATATCTATCATATTTGTTACTGTTTTCTATTTGTCATCCTTGTTCCTTGTTTCTTTTTTTGTCTTTCACTCTATTTCTGCCCTCTCTGGTCTTAATTAAATATTTGAAATTACTTCATTTTCTCTCTTTTCTTAGTATATCAATTATACTACTTTTTTAAATATTTTTTTAAAGGTGGCCCTAGAATTTTCAATATGCATTTACAATTAATGCAAGTCCACTTTCAAATAACACTATACTACTTCACAAATAGTGCAAATACCTTATAACAGAGCACTCCCAATTCATTCTCCCCATCCTTTATAATACTGCTGTCATTCATTTTTTTTGTGCATAAGCTAGAATCATCAAATAAATTATTATTTCAAACAGTTATTTATCAGATAAATTAAGAAAAGAAAATTATTGGGAGTTTGGGATTAGCAGATGCAAACTATTACATAGAGAATGGATAAACAACAAGGTCCTACTGTATAGCACAGGGAACTATAATGGAAAAGAATATGAAAAGGAATGTACATATATATGTGTGTGTGTATATATATATATAACTGATTTGGATATATATATATATATATATATAATCGAATCATTTTGCTGTGCAGTAGAAGTTAACAAAACATTGTAAATCAACTATACCTTGATAAAATAAATTTAAAAAAAAATAAGAAAATAATATATTTTATTTTACCTTCATTTATTCCTTCTCCAGTGTTCTTTCTTTTTTCAACAAATTTATGTATTTATATATGTATGTATGTATTTTTTTTTTTTTTTTTGGCTGCATTGGGTCTTTGTTGCTGCACAAGGGCTTTTTCTAGTTGCAGCAAGTGGAGGCTACTCTTCATTGTGGTACACAGGCTTCTCATTGTGGTGGCTTCTCTTGTTGCAGCACACAGGCTGTAGGCGCATGGGCTCAGTAGTTGTGATGTGGGCTAAGTGGATGTGGCTTGTGGGCTCTAGAGTGCAGGCTCAGTAGTTGTGGTGCACAGGCTTTGTTGCTCTGTGGCATGTGGTATCTTGGACCACAGAATCAAACACATGTCCCCTGCATTGGCAGGCAAATTCTTGACAGCTGTGTAAGCAGGGAAGTCCCTTCCTTTCTTATTGTAGATCCAAGTTTCTGACCTATATCATTTTCCTTTTTTCTGAAGAATTTTAAACATTTCTTGCAAGCCAGGTCTACTGTTGACAAATGCTCTCAACTTTTGTCTTTCAATTTTGAAGTGTAATTTCTCTAGATACAGAATTCTCAGTTCATGTGACTCTTCTTTTGGTATTTTAAATATTTCATTCCATTCCCTTCTTGCGTTCATAATTTCTGAAGAGAAGTCTGATGCACTTCTTATCCTTGGTCCTCTACAAGTCAGATTTTTTTGCTCCTCTGGCTACTTTCAAGATTTTTTCCTTGTCTTCAATTTTCTGCAGTTTGATTATGATACGCCTAGGAATAGATTTTTTTTTTCTGTCCTGCTTGGTATGCTCTGAGCGTCATGGACCTCTGGCTTGGTGGCTTCCATTAGTTTTAGAATATTTGCAGTCTTTATTACATTAAATATTTCTTCTGTCCATTTTGTAAAATTTACCTTCTGCAACATTACACATTTTGTAATTATCGCATAGTTCTTGGATATTTGGTTCTTTTCCTTTTTTCTTTTTATTATTTTTTGGGGGGTACACCAAGTTCAATAATTTGTTTTTATACACATATCCCCATATTCCCTCCCTCCCTCGATGCCCCCTCCACCCTCCCTTGAGTCACCCCCACACTCCCCGTCCCACTCCTCTAAGGCATCTTCCATCCTCAAGATGAACTCCCTTTGTTATACAACAACTATCCACTGGCTATCTATGCTACAGTTGGTAGTAAATATATGTTTGTGCTACTCTTTCACTTCATCTCAGCTTCCCCTAGAACCCCATCCCCCTAAACCTGTAGTTTTCCAGTCCATTCTCTGCATCTGCATCCTTGTTCTTATCTTGTCACTGAGTTCATCAGTACCATTTTTAGATTCCGTATATGTGAGTTAGCATACAATATTTGTCTTTCTCTTTCTGACTTACTTCACTCTGGATGACAGACTCTAGATCTATTCACCACATGACATATAGCTCCATCTCATCCCTTTTTATAGCTGAGTAATATTCCATTGTATATATATGCCACATCTTCTGTATCCATTCATTTGTTGATGGGCATTTAGCTTGCTTCCATGTCCTGGCTATTGTAAAAAGGGCTGCAATAAACATCATGGTACATGTTTCTTTTGGGATTATGGTTTTCTTTGGGTATATGCCAAGTAGTGGGATTACTGGATCACATGGTAGTTCTATTTGTAGTTTTTTAAGGAACCTCCAAACTGTTTTCCATAGTGGCTGTACCAACTTACATTCCCACCAACAGTGCAGGAGAGTTCCCTTTTCTCCACACCCTCTCCAACATTTGTTGTTTCCAGATTTTGTGATGATGGCCATTCTGATTGGTGTGAGGTGATACCTCATTGTGGTTGTGATTTGCATGTCTCTGATGATCAGTGATGTTGAGCATCTTTTCATGTGTTTGTTGGCCATCTGTATGTCTTCTTTGGAGAAATGTCTATTGAGCTCTTCCGCCCATTTGTGGATTGGGTTATTTGCTTTTTTGGTATTAAGCTTCATGAGCTGCTTGTATATTTTGGAGGTTAATCCTTTGTCCGTTGTTTCATAGACAATTATTTTTTCCCATTCTGAGGGTTGCCTTCTAGACTTGTTTATAGTTTCTTTCACTGTGCAAAAGCTTTTAAATTTCATGAGGTCCCATTTGTTTATTCTTGATTTTAATTCCATGATTCTAGGAGGTGGGTCAAAAAGGATCTTGCGTTGACGGATGTCATAGAGTGTTCTGCCTATGTTTTCCTCTAGGAGTTTTATAGTGTCTGGCCTTACATGTAGGTCTTTAATCCATTTGGAGTTTATTTTTGTGTATGGTGTTAGGAAGTGTTCTAATTTCATTCTTTCAAATGCTGCTGTCCCATTTTCCCAGCACCACTTATTGAAGAGGCTGTCTTTTTTCCATTGTATACTCGTGCCTCCTTTGTCAAAGATAAGGTGCCCATATGTGTTTGGGCTTACTTCTGAGTGCTCAATTCTATTCCATTGGTCTTCCTTTCTATTTTTGTGCCAGTACCATACTGTCTTGATCAATATGGCCTTGTAGTATAGTGTGAAGTCAGGAAGCTTGATTCCTCCAACTCCATTTTTCCTTCTCAAGATTGCTTTGCCTATTCAGGGTCTTTTGTGTTTCCATACAAATCATAAGATTTCTTGCTCTAGTTCTGTGAAAAATGCCATTGGAAATTTGGTCGGGATTGCATTGAATCTGTAAATTGCTTTGGGTAGTACAGTCATTTTCACGATGTTGATTCTTCCAATCCAGGAACATGGTATGTCCCTCCATCTGTTTGTGTCGTCTTTGATTTCTTTCATCAATGTCTTAAAGATTTCTGCATACAGATCTTTTGCCTCCTTAGGCAGGTTTATACCTAGGTATTTTATTCTTTTTGTTGCAATGGTGAATGGGACAGTTTCCTTCATTTCTCTTTCTGCTCTTCCGTTGTTCGTGTATAGGAATGCAAGAGATTTCTGTGCATTAATTTTGTATCCTGCTACTTGACTAAACTCATCAATTAGTGCTAGCAGTTTTCTGGTAGAGTCTTTCGGGTTTTCTATATATAATATCATGTCATCTGCAAAGAGTGACAATTTTACTTCTTCTTTTCCAATGTGGATTCCTTTCATTTCTTTTTCTTCTCTGATTGCAGTGGCTAAAACTTCCAAAACTATGTTGTATAATAATGGTGAGAGTGCACACCCAAGAAGCACAGAGAGTCCCATATAGAATAAACCCAAGGAGAAATACAGGAAAGCACATATTAATCAAGTTAACAACAATTAAACACAAAGAAAAAATATTAAAAGCCGCAAGAGAAAAGCAACAAATAACATATAAGGGAAAACCCACAAGGATAAAAGCTGACTTTTCTACAGAAACTCTGCAGGCCAGAAGCGAATGGCAGGATATACTGAAAGTCCTGAAAGAGAGAAACCTACAGCCAAGAATACTCTACCCAGCAAGAATCTCATTCAGATTTGAGAGAGAAATCAAAAGCTTTCCAGACAAGCAAAAGTTAAGAGAATTCAGCACCACCAAACCAGCCTTACAACAAGGGCTAAAGGAACGTCTCTAAGTAGGAAACACAAGAAAAGGAAAACACCTACAAATACAAACCCAAAACAATTAAGAAAATGGTAATTGGAACACACATGTCAATAATCACTTTAAATGTAAATGGATTAAATGCTCCAACCAAAAGACACAGACTGGCTGAATGGATACAGAAACAAGACCCTTCTATATGCTGCCTACAAGAAACCCACTTCAGACCAAAGGATACATATAGACTGAAAGTAAAGGAATGGAAAAAGTTATTCCATGCAAATGGAAGTCAAAAGAAAGCTGGAGTAGCAATACTCATATCAGACAAATTAGACTTGAAAGTAAAGACTATTAAAAGAGACAAGGAAGGAAACTATATAATGATCAAGGGATTCATTCAAGAAGAACATATCACAATGGTAAATCTCTATGCCCCCAATATAGGAGCACCTCGATACATAAGGCAAATGCTAACAGCTATAAAAGGGGACATCAACAGTAACACAGTAATAGTGGGAGACTTCAACACCCCACTTACATCAATGGACAGATCATCCAAACAGAAAATAAAGACACACAAGCTTTAAATGACACATGAGACCATCTCGACTTAATTGATATTTATAGGACATTCCATCCAAAAACGACAGACTACACTTTCTTCTCAAGTGCACATGGAACATTTTCCAGGATAGATCACATCTTGGGTCACAAATCAAACCTCAGCAAATTCAAGAAAATTGAAATCATATCAAGCATCTTCTCAGACCACAACGCCATGAGACTAGATATCAATTGCAGGAAAAAAACTGCAAAAAATACAAACACGTGGAAGCTAAACAATTCACTATTAAACAACCAAGAAATCACTAAGGAAAGCAAAGAGGAAATCAAAAAATATCTAGAAACAAACGACAATGAAAACACAACAACCCACAACCTATGGGACGCAGCAAAAGCAGTTCTAAGAGGGAAGTTTATAGCAATACAGTCCTACCTTAAGAAACAAGAAAAGTATCAAATAAACAACCTAACCTTACACCTAAAACAACTAGAGAAAGAAGAACAAAGAAACCCCAAAGTGAGCAGAAGGAAAGAAATCGTAAAGATCAGAGCAGAAATAAATGAAAAAGAAAGGAAGGAAGAAATAGCAAAAAAAAAAATAAAACTAAAAGCTTGTTCTTGAGAAGAGTAACAAAATTGATAAACCATTAGCCAGACTCATCAAGAAAAAAAGGGAGAAGATGCAAGTCAACAGAATTAGAAATGAAAAAGGAGAAGTAACAACGGACACCTCAGAAATACAAAACATCATGAGAGACCACTACAAGCAACTATATGCCAATCAATTGGATAACCTGGAAGAAATGGATACATTCTTAGAAAAATACAATCTTCCAAGACTGAACCAGGAAGAAGTAGAAACCATGAACAGACCAATCACAAGTACGGAAATTGAGGCAGTGATTAAAAATCTCCCAACACACAAAAGCCCAGGACCAGATGGGTTCACAGGCGAATTCTATCAAACATTTAGAGAAGAGCTAACACCTATCCTTCTCAAACTCCTTCAAAATATTGCAGAAGGTGGAACACTCCCAAACTCATTCTATGAGGCTACCATCACCGTGATACCAAAACAAGGCAAAGATATCACAAAAAAAGAAAATTACACACCAATATCACTGATGAATATAGATGCAAAAATCCTCAACAAAATACTAGCTAACAGACTCCAACAGCACATTAAAAAAAATCATACACCATGATCAAGTGGGGTGTATCCCTGGGATGCAAGGATTCTTCAATATACGCAAATCAATCAATGTGATACATCATATCAACAACTTGAATGATAAAAACCATATGATCATCTCAATAGATGCAGAAAAAGCTTTTGACAAAGTTCAACATCCATTTATGATAAAAGCTCTCCAGAAAATGGGCATAGAACGAAATTATCTCAACATAATCAAAGCCATATATGAAAAACCAGAAGCCAACATCGTTCTCAATGGGGAAAAACTGAAAAAATTTCCTTTAAGAACAGGAACAAGACAAGGGTGTCCACTTTCACCATTATTATTCAACATAGTTTTGGAAGTGTTAGCCACATCAATCAGAGAAGAAAAAGAAATGAAAGGAATCCACATTGGAAAAGAAGAAGTAAAATTGTCACTCTTTGCAGATGACATGATATTATATATAGAAAACCCGAAAGACTCTACCAGAAAACTGCTAGCACTAATTGATGAGTTTAGTCAAGTAGCAGGATACAAAATTAATGCACAGAAATCTCTTGCATTCCTATACACGAACAACGGAAGAGCAGAAAGAGAAATGAAGGAAACTGTCCCATTCACCATTGCAACAAAAAGAATAAAATACCTAGGTATAAACCTGCCTAAGGAGGCAAAAGATCTGTATGCAGAAATCTTTAAGACATTGATGAAAGAAATCAAAGACGACACAAACAGATGGAGGGACATACCATGTTCCTGGATTGGAAGAATCAACATCGTGAAAATGACTGTACTACCCAAAGCAATTTACAGATTCAATGCAATCCCGACCAAATTTCCAATGGCATTTTTCACAGAACTAGAGCAAGAAATCTTATGATTTGTATGGAAACACAAAAGACCCTGAATAGGCAAAGCAATCTTGAGAAGGAAAAATGGAGTTGGAGGAATCAAGCTTCCTGACTTCACACTATACTACAAGGCCATATTGATCAAGACAGTATGGTACTGGCACAAAAATAGAAAGGAAGACCAATGGAATAGAATTGAGCACTCAGAAGTAAGCCCAAACACATATGGGCACCTTATCTTTGACAAAGGAGGCACGAGTATACAATGGAAAAAAGACAGCCTCTTCAATAAGTGGTGCTGGGAAAATGGGACAGCAGCATTTGAAAGAATGAAATTAGAACACTTCCTAACACCATACACAAAAATAAACTCCAAATGGATTAAAGACCTACATGTAAGGCCAGACACTATAAAACTCCTAGAGGAAAACATAGGCAGAACACTCTATGACATCCGTCAACGCAAGATCCTTTTTGACCCACCTCCTAGAATCATGGAATTAAAATCAAGAATAAACAAATGGGACCTCATGAAATTTAAAAGCTTTTGCACAGTGAAAGAAACTATAAACAAGTCTAGAAGGCAACCCTCAGAATGGGAAAAAATAATTGTCTATGAAACAACGGACAAAGGATTAACCTCCAAAATATACAAGCAGCTCATGAAGCTTAATACCAAAAAAGCAAATAACCCAATCCACAAATGGGCAGAAGACCTAAATAGACATTTCTCCAAAGAAGACATACAGATGGCCAACAAACACATGAAAAGATGCTCAACATCACTGATCATCAGAGACATGCAAATCACAACCACAATGAGGTATCACCTCACACCGATCAGAATGGCCATCATCACAAAATCTGGAAACAACAAATGTTGGAGAGGGTGTGGAGAAAAGGGAACTCTCCTGCACTGTTGGTGGGAATGTAAGTTGGTACAGCCACTATGGAAAACAGTTTGGAGGTTCCTTAAAAAACTACAAATAGAACTACCATGTGATCCAGTAATCCCACTACTTGGCATATACCCAAAGAAAACCATAATCCCAAAAGAAACTTGTACCGTAATGTGTATTGCAGCCCTTTTTACAATAGCCAGGACATGGAAGCAAGCTAAATGCCCATCAACAAATGAATGGATAAAGAAGATGTGGCATATATGTACAATGGAATATTACTCAGCTATAAAATGGGATGAGATGGAGCTATATGTCATGAGGTGGATAGACCTAGAGTCTGTCATCCAGAGTGAAGTAAGTCAGAAAGAGAAAGACAAATATTGTATGCTAACTCACATATACGGAATCTAAAAATGGTACTGATGATCTCAGTGACAAGAACAAGGACACAGATACAGAGAATGATCTGGAAAACTCGAGGTTTGGGAGGGGGCCAGGTTGAAGGGGTAGCTGAGACGATGAGAGAGAGTAGCACAGACATATATATACTACCAACTGTAAAATAGATAGTCAGTGGGAAGTTGTTGTATAACAAAGGGCGTCTAGCTCGAGGAGGGAAGATGCCTTAGAGGACTGGGGCGGGGAGGGTGGGGGCGACTCGGGTTGCGACATCGAGGGAGGGAGGGAATACTGCGATATGTGTATAAAAACAGATGATTGAACTTGGTGTACCCCCAAAAAAATAATAAATAAAAAAAATAGGGAGGAAAGTAAAGTATGAGAGATATATTGTCCATTCTACCAAAAAGTTAGCTAGAAATAGAAGTATATAAAAAGGCAAAAATTAGAAATAGAATAAAAAATAGCATTAAAATTTATGTTATAAAACTTGTAGATCCCTTAGGACTAAGACCGTAATTAATAAAGGAAAAAAAATCCAGAACTGATCCCAGAATGGACCAGTTCAATAGGATTGATACTAATATTTCTGTTTCCTTAGGGTCTCAGCTGTAAGTGTCCTTCTACTTGCCCTGGGTTTTTTTGCATTATTCTGTGACCAGCAGAGCTTCCTTTATTGTTCATCTGTAAGCCTCTGTGTGTGGAGAGGGAGGGGGTACAATAGTGGCTCCTTCCCCTGGGAGTGAGTGAGCAGTGGTGCACTGTTGTTTCAGTCGGGCTTGGAGGTGCCTGTTGCAGATGGATGCTGATGGCTCAGGTGTAAACAGAAAGTCTCAGAGTTGGGCCTCTCTTGGGTTTTGTTTTGTTTTTTTTTTTCTCTGCAGCCTCCCTGCTGCCAGCGTTCCAAGGGGTTTTAATCCAGCCCCGCCTGAGTGCCTGAGGCTACTTGTTATCCCTGAGAACCTTAGGTGGCCCACAGGGCATCTCTCCACTGCCTGTTGCAGGTGCCGAAAGAGAGAAAGAGGCTATGCCCATGTCTCCTTCCCCTGCCCGTGAGCCTGCAGCATCCAGCCACCATCATGGCAGGGCAGCTCTTAGGGGCAGGCCCTCCTCGCCGTGGACCTCTTCCTTCCTGTCCTCTTGGTCCGTCACCTTACTGGCAACAATTTTTCTCACCCTGAACCATCTCTCCGGTTCCCATGCTCCCACTCCCGGACCCTCTGTTCAGCTGTGAATCGATGTCTCAGTCTGGGAACACTGATCTGCAGTGTGGACCCTCCATATGTTTCTCACTCCCTCCCATCTCTGGTTCTTTTTCTTTCTTTTATTCTCTTTGCATTTCACACTTGGAAGTTTCTACTGATATTTCTTTAACCTCAATGATTCTTTCTTCAGCTGCATCTAGTTTATTGCTCTTGATTAGTATATTAAATTTATTCTTCATTTCCATTATGGTGTTTTATATTTCTAGAATTTCCTTTTGATTCTTTCCCAAAATTTCCTTATTTCTGCTCACATTTTCCATATGTTATTACTTCATCCATTTTTCCATTAGACCCTTTAGCATATTAATACAGTTGCTTTATATTCCCAGTCTAATAATTCCAAAATCTGTGCCATATTTGAGTCCAATTCTCATGCTTTCTCTGTCTCTTAAAACTGTTTTTCCACTCAAGCTTAGATCCATTAGCCTAACACACACCTAGATGGATTACAGCTCAGGATGGTGTTGCTCTCCCTGGCAGAATCTTGAAGACACTTCAACACAAAGGAGGACCCCAAGAGATGTGAAAAAACATCCTGTACTGGTTGAGCAACCTCTGGAGTCTGGATTCTTCAACCAGAAGTCAAGTCAGAGGCTCTGGGGAGGGAGCACCAAGTCCAGGACACTAGAACACTAAAGAATCCTCAGCCACAGGGAAGATTGACTGCAGAGAATTCTCATGGAGGCCTCTATCAGAGTCTAAGTCTGGGCTTCACATGACTGCCTGCAACTGCCAGTGCTGGATACCTCACACCAAACTACAAACAAGACAGGAGCACAAACCCACCCATCAGCACACAGAATACCTAAAGCCATTTTAAGCTCACAAATACACTAAAACACACCACCTGACATGGCCCTGCTCATCGGAGGGAAAAGACTCAGATCCACTCTCCAGAAAGCAGCCACCAGAACTTCCCACCAGGAAGCATAGTCAAGACACTGCACAAACCCCATCACAGGAGGCAGAGAACAGAAACAAGAGGAATTACTACTAGGCAGCATAGGGAAAGGACACAGCAAATAGTATAAATTAGACAAAATGAGAAAGGAAGGAAACACCTTGCAGGCAAAGGAGCAAGATAAAAACCCACAAGAACAAAAAAGTGAAGAGGAAATAGGCAAATTGCCTGAAAAAGAATTCATAGTAATGATAGTAAAGATGATTGAAGAGAGCAGAAGGATCCCTGCATGGAAGAGTCAGGCAGCACTCCCCAGCCAGAGAAGCTAATCTGCTCACCTGCAGTGGTGGTGGGGGCTGGGCACTGAGGCTTGGGCTTTGGAGAACAGACACCAGGGAGAGAGCTGGGGCTGGCTGCATGAGAACAGCCTGGGGGTCAGGTATGCCAACAAACTAGGAAGGAGTTTTGGGATAATCCTGGGCCAGATGGAGAGGGAGGGGACTTTTGTTTCAGAGTCCTTGGGAGGAGCTTCCCTCTCCACAAACTCACAAGCTGTGAAGCAGTGTGACCTGTGGATGCTGGATCAAAAATTCCACCTCCTACCCCATGCCCCCGAATGGTGGCTGCTGGATTGAAAAGCCCACCTCCCGCCCTGCACCCCTGACTGGTGGCTGCTGGATCAAAAAGCCTGCTGCCCTCACCCACCTGCCTCACATGCAGCTGTGTCCCATTGAACTCCTGCCCACTGCCCCAGTCACCCACTCTGTCACCATGCTGCCAGCCTACAGCCCACTCACCCACAACTGCCAAGGGTCCTGTGTGTAAGGCAAGTTATTGGCCACACCCTTCTGGCAGCAGGGGAACCCCAGCATCACCAAGGGACCCACAATCAGGACCAGTTTCCCTGGGAGAATGCACAGCACACCTCAGGCTCACACTGACCTCTGCTGCTGCAAGCACTCCTGAAAATTTCACTTAGATTGCCATAGCCCTCCCTAACCCCTGACTTGAAGTTGCAACTGAGCCCCAATCATCCTCTTTCCCCCTCTTGCCTGGGTGGGGAAACGAATCCTGAGAGCAACCCACACACAAAGTAGGGACAAAAGCAAAAACTGATCCCCAAGGACTGCAGGGTCAAAGAACAGAAAGAGAAACAGCTGCAGGAGGAGCAGATTTCATGCCCACAATAGGCTTGAAAGAACTTGCATCTGTGGATCACCTGAATAGATGAGTGTTTCTACAATAGACACTGTAGACATAGGAGACAACTGGGGACTGCAGGGACAAATAAGCACAGGACTAATATCAGATCACAGTCTGAGCTCCCCACAGTCCCCTCCACAGCAGGTGCAGAGCCATACCTAGAAGTATGGGAGAACTTCCTGCTATGCTTATCTTGTTTCTAGTTTTAGGTATTTGTTAGTTAAATTTTTGCTGTATATATTTGTATGTGGATTTGGTTGTAATTGGTATAAGTACACTTCTCTTTCTTTTCTTGGCTCTCTCTTTTTCTCTTCTTTTTGATTTCTTTTCCTCTTCTCTTTCTGCAAATGCATGGGTGCACATCTCCTTGTGTGATTTTAACTGATTAGAGTTTCTTTTACCACCAGCCTTGGGGATCTGTCTGACTTTTCCCCTTCTTTCCTTTTTTCCTCTTTCATTTCTTTGCTCTCCTTCTACCTTCTATCTCTTTGTGCTGTGCAGCCTCCAGGGTCTTGGTGTCCCAGCCGGGGGTCAAACCTGGGACTCTGAGACAGCACAGTGGAGTCCAGGACATTAGCCCACCAGAGAACTCCTGACCCCATAGGGTCAGCAAGTGCTCCCCCAGGGTTTTCATTCTCAACACCAAGCTCCAAATCCAACCAAAGGCCAGCAATCTCCAGTGCTAGACACCTGAAGCCAAACAGAATAGAGAGAAGAGAAATTTCTACTCAGCAGTATAGCGAAAAGAGACAGCAATACTATAAGTTAGACTAAATGAGAAAAGAAAGAAACACCTTGCAGGCAAAGGAGCAAGATAAAAACCCTCAAGACAAAATAAATGAAAAAGCAATTGGAAAATTGCCTGAAAAAGAATTCAGAGTAATGATAGGAAAGATGATCCAAAATCTCAAAATCAAAATAGAGAAAATATGAGAAACATTTAATAAGAACCTAAAAGAACTAAAGAACAAACAAACAGTAATGGACAACACAATAACTGAAATGAAAAATACTCTAGATGGTATAAACAGCAGAATAACTGAGGCAGGAGAATGAGTAAGTGAGTTGGAAGATAGAATGGGGAAAATAACTGCCACAGAGCAGGAAAAAGAAAAAAGAATAAAAAGAATGGAAGACAGTCTCAGAGACCTCAGACATAATATTAAGCATGGCAACATTCGAATCACAGGTGTCCCAGGAGAACAAAAAAGAAAGGGTCTGAGAAAAATATTTGAGGAGATTATGGTGGAAAACTTCCCCCACATGGGAAAGGAAAGAGCAAACCAAGTCCAAGAAGTGCAGAGAGTCTCAAAAAGAATAAACCCAAGGAGAAACCCAACAAGGCACATATGAATCTAACTAATGAAAATTAAACACAAAGAAAAAATATTAAAAGCAGCAAGAGAAAAGCAACAAATAACGTATAAGGGAAAACCCATAAGGATAACAGGTGATTACACTGAAGAAACTCTGCAGGCTAGAAGAGAGTGGCAGGACATACTTAAAGTCTTGAAAGAGAAATACCTACAGCCAAGAATACTCTCCCCAGCAAGAATCTCATTCAGATTCGGCAGAGAACACAAAAGCTTTACAGACAAGCAAAAGTTAAGAGAATTCAGCACCACAAAACCAGCCTTACAACAATTGCTAAAGGAACTCCTTTAGTGAATAAACACAAAACAAGGAAAAGACTACAAAAACAAAGACAAAACAATTAAGAAAATGGTAATAGGAATATACATGTCAATAATTACCTTAAATGTAAATGAATTAAATGCTGCAAACAGAAGACCCAGACTGGCTGAATGGATCCAGAAACAAGACCGTTATATAGGCTATCTACAGGAAACCTATATCAGACTTAGGGACACATACAGACTGAAAGCAAAGGGATGGGGAAAAGATATTCCATGCAAATGGAAGTCAAAAGAAAGCTGGAGTAGCAATATGAATACCGGAAAAATTAGACTTTAAAATAAAGACTATTACAAAAGACAAGTAAGGTCACTACATAATGATCAAGGGATCCATCCAAGAAGAAGATAGAACAATTGTAAATATCTATGCACCCAACATAGGAGCTCCTCAATACATAAGGCAAATGTTAACAGCCATAAAAGTGGAAATCAAAAGTAACACAATAAGAGTAGGAGACATTCACACCCCACTTACCTCAATGAACAGATCATCCAAACAGAAAATAAATAAGGACACACAAGCTTTACATGACACATTAGACCATCTTGACTTAATGGATATTTATAGGACAGTCCATCCAAAAATTACAGAATACACTTTCTTCTCAAGTGCACAAGGAACATTCTCCAGGATAGATCACATCTTGGGTCACAAATCAAGCCTTGGTAAATTCAAGAAAATTGCAATCATATCAAGCATCTTCTCTGACCACAATGCCATGAGACTAGATATCAATTACAGGAAAAAAACTGCAAAAAATACAAACACATGGAGGCTAAACAATACATGATTAAACAACCAAGAGATCATTAAAGAAATCAAAGAGAAAATCAAAAAAAATCTACAGACAAATGACGATGAAAATACAACAACCCATAACCTATGGGATGTAGCAAAAGCAGTTCTAAGAGCGAAATTTATAACAATACAGTCTTACCTTAAGAAACAAGAAAAATATCAAATAAACAACCTAACATTACACCTAAAACAATAAGAGAAATAGGAACAAAGAAACCCCAAAGTGAGCAGAAGGAAAGAAATCATAAAGATCACATCAGAAATAAATGAAAAAGAAAGGAAGGAAACAATAGAAAAAATTAATGAAAGTAAAAGCTTGTTCTTTGAGAAGATAAACAAAATTGAAAAAACATTAGCCAGACTTATCAGGAAAAAAGGGAGAAGATGCAAGTCAACATAATTAGAAATGAAAAAGGAGAAGTAACAATTGACACCACAGAAATACAAAAGATCATGAGAGATTACTGCAAGCAACTATATGCCAATAAATTAGATACCCTAGAAGAAATGGATAAATTCTTAGAAAAATACAATCTTCCAAGACTGAAACATGAAGAAATAGAAAATATGAACAGGCCAATCACAAGTACAGAAATTGAGGCTGTGACTTAAAATCTCCCTAAAAACAAAAGCCCAGGGCCAGATGGATTCACAGGTGAATTCTATCAAACACTTCAGGAAGAGATAACTCCTATCCTTCTCAATCTCTTCCAAAATAAAGCAGGAGGAGGAACACTCCCAAACTCATTCTACGAGGCCACCATCACCCTGATACCAAAACCAGGCAAAGATGTCACAAAAAAAGAAAATTACACACCAATATCACTGATGAATATAGATGCAAAAATTCTCAACAAAATACTAGCTAACAGAATCCAACAGCATATTAAAAAAATCATACACCGTGATCAAGTGGGGTTTATCACTGGGATTCAGGGATTCTTCAATATCACAATACTTCAAACACAAATCAATCAATATGATACATCATATCAACAAGTTGAAGGATAAAAATCATATGATCATCTCAATAGATGCAGAAAAAGCTTTTGACAAAATTCAACATCCATTTATGATAAAAAGTCTCCAGAAAGTGGGCATAGAAGGAAACTGCCTCAATATAATAAAAGTCATATATGCGAAACCAAAAGCCATTACTGTTCCAAATGGTGAAAAACTGAAAGCATTCCCTCTACGAGCAGGAATAAGACAAGGGTGCCCACTCTCACCATTATCATGCAACATAGTTTTGGAAGTTTTAGCCACAGCAATGAGAGAAGAAAATGAAGTCAAAAGAATCCAAATTGGAAAAGAAGAAGTAAAATTGTCACTCTTTGCAGATGACATGATATTATACATAGAACACCCTAAAGACTCTACCAGAAAACTGCTAGCACTAATCGATGAATTCAGTAAAGTAGCAGGATACAAAATTAATGCGCTGAAATCTCTAGCATTCCTATACACTAACAACAAAAAAGCAGAAAGAGGAATTAAGGAAACTGTCCCATTTACCACTGCAACAAAAAGAATAAAATACCTAGGAATAAACCTGCCTAAGGAGGCAAAAGACCTGTATGCAGAAAACGATAAGACACTGATGAAAGAAATCAAAGATGATACAAACAGATGGAGGAGCATATCATGTTCTTGGACTGGAAGAATCAACATTGTGAAAATGACTGCACTACCCAAAGCAATTTCTAGCTTCAATGCAATACCTATTAAATTACCAACGGCATTTTTCACAGAACTAGAAAAAGAAATCTTACTATTTGTATGGAAACACAAAAGATCCCGAATAGCCAAAGCATTCTTGAGGAGGAAAGATGGCGTTGGTGGAATTAGGCTTCCTGACTTCAAACTATACTAGAAGGCCACAGTGATCAAGACAGTATGGTACTGGCACAAAAATAGAAAGGAAGATCAATGGAACAGAATAGAGAGCCCAGAGATTATCCCACGCACATATGGGCACCTTAACTTTGACAAAGGAGGCAAGAATATACAATGGAAAAAAGAGAGCCTCTTCAATAAGTGGTACTGGGAAAATTTTACAGCAACATGTAAAAGAATAAAATTAGAACACTTCCTAACACCATACACAAAAATAAATTCAACATGGATTAAAGACCTAAATGTAAGGCCATACAATATAAAACTCCTAGAGAAGAACATAGGCAGAACACACTATGACATCCATCAAAGCAAGATCCTTTTTGATCTACCTCCTAGAATAACAGAAATAAAATCAAGAATAAACAAATGGGACCTCATGAGACTTAAAGGTTTTGCACAGCTAAAGAAACCATAAACAAGAGAGGAAGACAGCCCTCAGAATGGGAGAAAATAGTTGCCAACAAAGCAATGGACAAATGATTAATCTCCAAAATATATAACAGCTCATGCAGCTTAATACCCAAAAGGCAAGTAACCCAATCAACAAATGGGTGGAAGACCTAAATAGACATTTCTCCTAAGAAGACGTACAGATCGCCAACAAACACATGAAAAGATGCTCAACATCACTAATCATTAGAGAAATGCAAGTCACAGCCACAATGATGTATCACCTCACACTGGTCGGAATGGCCATCATCACAAAATCTAGAAACAGCAAATGTTGGAGAGGGTGTGGATAAAAGGGAAACTCTCCTGCACTGTTGGTGGGAATGTAAGTTGGTACAGTCACTATGGTAAACAGTTTGGAGGTTCCTTAAAAAACTACAAATAGAACTACCATATGATCCAGTAATCCCACTACTGGGCATATACCCAGAGAAAACCATAATCCAAAAAGAAACATGTACCATAATGTTCATTGCAGCACTATTTACAATAGCCAGGACAGGGAAACAACCTAAATGCCCATCAACAAATGAATGGATAAAGAAGATGTGGCATATATATACAATGGAATACTACTGAGCCATAAAAAGGATTGAGATTGTGCTATATGTAATGAGGTGGATAGACCTAGAGTCTGTCATACAGAGGGAAGTAAGCCAGAAAGAGAAAAACCAATACTGTATGCTAACTCATATATATGGAATCAAAAAAAAAAAAGGTGGTACTGATGACCCCAGTCACAAGACAAGAAGAAGGATGCAGATCCACAGAATGGACTGGAGGACACGAAGTTTGGGGGGCAGGGAGTGAAGGGGAAGCTGGGACGAAGTGAGAGGGTAGCATAGACATATATATACTACCAACTGTAAAATAGACAGTGGGAAGTTGCTGTATAACAAAGGGAGATCAACTTGATGATGGATGACGCCTTAGAGGACTGGGACAGGGAGGGTGGGGGGGAGTCGCAGGAGGGAGAGAATATGGAGATACATGTATAAATACAGTTGACTGACCTTGGTGTACCTCACAAACTGGTACAAGAGTGTAAAGCAGTTATATTCCAATAAAGAGCATAAAAAAATTTAAAAAATATCAAGCTAAAGGAACAAATAAATTCTAGAAATGAAGGCTTTCTACATAGTTGTTACAGAAATACCAACTGCATACTTTTGGAACAAATGGTATAGCTACACACAGTTGACCAAATAAGGTCTTTCTCACCTCTGCTGTGCCTACACATGCTGTTCCATTAGCCCCAAACCATATTCCTCCCACCATGCAGTCACTCTGCTTTAAATGGATCAAAGACTCAGCTGACTGGCACAGAGTCAGCTAATCAGCTTGATAAATACAGGTTCCCTGCCCACCCCCTCTTCAGAATTTCTGATTCAGTAGGTGGAGGATGAAGCCAGGGAATATGCATTTTTGTCACCACCCCTCCCCCACCTCCAGGCATTCCAAAGAACGGGCAAATTGGGGAACCACCCCTAACACCCTAAAGCAGGATCTCCACCACATCACTCTTCCTAGTCTCAGCATAAGACTCAGAATATTGTAATCCCCCAGACATGCTTGTGGAAGGAATCCAATGAATGCACCAGGAAAAACGGCTCAATTTTTCTGAAGATGAAAAGGCTAAGATGGGTCTGGCCCTTAGGCACTCAGGTGTCTACTGAGAGCCTCCGTGTTCCTCATCACAGGCGAGCTCTCATCTTCAGCAGCGGGCCCCTTCCCCACAGCCCCAGAGGGATGGCCCTTCTGCTAGGAGCCCTGACTTGGGGCTTAATTCCCACCATGTTTTTCTTTTCTTTTGACCAGGAGTGGGGTTGCAATATTTAAACTTCACCAAAAATGGACATCTAATTGCCCGAAATTGCAGACTTGAGATTCCAGGTACTGAAACATCAAATGTGAATGAAAGAAAAACACGTGTAATTTGGGGGCAGGGGGAATTCTGAGTCAGTTTTGATAGGGTTCTACCAAGAAATTTATCTCCTAGTTTCCACAAACACCATAATACAGTTGTCATTGTCTGAGAATTCACTGTTAAACGAGATGTATATGGACAGTTACTAACAATCTTCTGAAATCCTCACAATGCTAGGAAGGCAAAGGGACTGCCTGAAGAAAGAAGAAATAAAAGAGAGAAATGACGGCATAAACAAGAGCGTGACACCATCCCAGAATGAAATGGGGTTTTGGTGGGCAGAAGGGCAGCGTCTGCTGCGCTGCTGTCTGTGGGAGGACTGAATAAATGGGAGGCGCCCCTTCCAAAAAAAAAAATTGTCGGCACTCTGACTGTAGAATTTATTTTAATTAACTTTTAGAAAAGACAAATACATCATTTTGGACATAATCTCCTTGCTTTTCAATACACTTTGTGATCTATCAACAAGCTTCTGTATTCCCTCATTAAAAAATGTTTTAGGCTGAGCTGTGAGCCACGAATGCACCACTGTCTTCACTTCTTCAGAAATGAATCTTCATCCTCATAGGGCTGCTTCCAGGGGGCCAAACAGGTGAAAGTCCAATGGAGCAAGATCAGTACTATAAGGAGGATGCTTTAACACCTCAAAATGAAGTTTTTGCAAAGTGTCAACAGTCCGGACAGAAGTGTGTGGACGTGCATACTCTCGGACCACAAAAAATACAAATCACTGCACGCTGCTCTTCTTGTGTGCAAATCCAATGTGGAGCATCCATTTTTGCTCACACCACAGTTAGAAATGAACTGATGTAACACGTTCACACCTGCACAAGAAACTGGAGAGACAGTAGCCTTGAATGGAAAGTGCTGATAAGACAGTGCAGCCAACAGAAGTTTTAATATAACTGGGGTGCAGATAGTTTTTCACTCACCCTAGTATATGCTGTCTAAAAGAGACCTTCTTCAGAACTAGGGATGCAAACAGACTGAAAATGAGGGGATGGAAAGACATATTCCATGCAAATGGAACTCAGAAGAAAGCTGGACTAGCAATACTCATATCAGACACAACAGACTCTTTTTTTCCAGCACTTTATTGGAGTATAATGGCTTTACACTGTTGTGCCAGTTTCTGCTGTACAACATGGTGAATCAGCTGTATTTACACATATATCCCCATATACCCACCCTCTTGGACCTCCCTCCCAGCCTCCCTATCCCACCCATCTAGGTCATCACTGATCATCAAGTGGATCTCCCTGTGTTATGCAAGTTTCCCACTAGCTATTTACATATGGTAGTGTATATATGTTAATACTACTATCTTACTTTGTCCCAGCTTCTCCTTCCACCCCATGTCCTCAAGTCCATTCTCTACATCTGCATCTTTATTCTTGCCCTGCCACTGGATTCATCAGTATCATTTTTTTTAGATTCCATATATATGTGTTAGAATATGGTATTTGTTTTTCTCTTTCTGGCTTACTTCACTCTGTATGACAGACACAGGGTCCATCCACCTCACTACAAATAATTAATTTCACTCCTTTCTATGACTAATATTCCATTGCACGTATGTGCCACATCTTCTTTATCCATTCATCTGTTGATATGCATTTAAAGTTGCTTCCATGTTCTGGTTACTGTAAATAGTGCTGCAATGAACATTGGGGTACATGTATCTCTTTTTTTTTTTGGCTGTGTTGATTGCTTCACATGGGCTTTCTCTAGTTGTGGTGAGTGGGGGCTACTCTTCATTGTGATGCATGGGTGTCTCAGTTCAGTGGCTTCTGTTGTTGTGAAGCACAGGCTCTAGGCTCATGGGCTTCTGTAGTTGCAGCACGTGGACTTGGTAGTTGTGGCTCACAGCCTGTAGAGTGCAGGTTCAGTAACTGTGGCAAATGGAATTAATTGCTTCATGGCAGGTGGGATCTTCCTGACCCAAGGATCAAACCCATGTCCCTTGCATTGGCAGGGAGATTTTTAGCCACTGTGCCACCAGGGAACTCCACATGTGTCTTTTTGAATTATTATTTTTATTAATTAATTATTATTTTTGAATTATTATTTTCTCAGGTGGGATTGTTGGGTCATATGGTACTTCAATTTCTAGATTGTAAGGAACCTCCATATTGTTCTCCGTAGTGGCTGTACCAATTTACATTCCCACCAACAGTACAGGAGGGTTCCATTTTCCCTGCACCCTCCCCAGCATTTATTGTTCATAGATTTTTTTTTGATGATGGCCATACTGACTGGTGTGAGGTGATCCCTCATTGTGGCTTTGACTTGCATTTCTCTAATGATTAGAGATGTGGAGCATCTTTTCATGTGTTTGATACCCATCTGCATGTCTTTGGAGAAATGTCTATTTAGGTCTTCCACCCATTTTATATTGGGTTGTTTGCTTTTTTGATATTGAGCTGCATGAGCTGTTTGTATATTTTGGATATTAATCCTTTGTCAGATGCTCCATTGGCAAATATTTTCTCCCATTCTGAGGGCTGTCTTTTCATTTTCTTTATGGTTTATTTTGCAGTGCTAAAGCTTTTAAGTTTTATTAGGTCCAGTTTGTTTATTTTTGTTTTTATTTCCATTATTCTAGGCGGTAGGTCAAGAAGGATCTTGCTTTGATTTACTTTACACAGTGTTGTACCTATGATTTCCTACAGGAGTTTTCTATTATCTGGCCTTATGTTAAGCTGTTTAAACAATTATGTGTTTATTTTTGTGCATGGTGTTAGGAAGTGTTTTAATTTCATTCTTTTTTTTAAGCTCTTCATTGCAATATAATTGCTTTACACTCTCATACCAGTTTTGAGGTACACCAAAATGAATCAGCTGTATTTATGCCTATATCCCCATATCCTCTCCCTCCCATGATTCCCTCCCATTATCCCTGTCCTGGCCCTCAAAGGCATCAACCATCATCGAGCTGATCTCCCTTTGTTATACAGCAACTTCCCACTAGCTATCTATTTTACCATTGGTAGTGTATATACGTCTATGCTATGCTCTCACTTCGTCCCAGTTTCCTCTTCGCTCCCGGCCTCCACAACTCCATATCCTCCAGTCCATTCTGTGCATCTGCATCCTTATTCTTGCCCTGTCACTGGGTTCATCAGTACCATTTTTCTTTTTAGATTCCGTATATATGAGTTAGCAAACAGTATTTTTTATTCTCTTTCTGGCTAACTTCACTCTGCATGATAGACTCTAGGTCTATCCACTTCATTATATATAGCTCCATTTCATTCCTTATTATGCTGAATAACATTCCATTGTATATATATGCCACATTTTCTTTAGCCATACAACTGTTAATGGTCATTTAGGTTGCTTCCATGTTCTGGCTATTGTAAATAGTGCTGCAATGAACATTATGGTACATGTTTCTTTTTGGATTATGGTTTTCTCTAGGTATATGCCCAAGAGTAGGATTACTGGATCATATGGTAGTTCTGTTTTTAGTTTTTTTAGGAACATCCAAACTGTTTTCCATAGTGGCTCTACCAACATACATTCCCACCAACAGGGCAGGTGGGTTCCCATTTCTCCATTACCTCTCCAACATTTGTTGTTTCTAGATTTTTTGATGATGGCCATTCCGACCAGTGTGAGGTGATACATCATTGTGGCTGTGATTTGCATTTCTCTGATGATTAGTGATGTTGAGCATCTTTTCATGTGTTTGTTGGCGATCTGTATGTTTTCTTTGGAGAAATGTCTATTTAGGTCTTCCACCCATTTGTTGATTGGGTTACTTGCCTTTTGGGTATTAAGCTGCATGAGCTGTTATATATTTTGGAGATTAATCATTTGTCCATTGCTTTGTTGGCAACTATTTTCTCCCATTCTGAGGGCTGTCTTCCTCTCTTGTTTATGGTTTCTTTAGCTGTGCAAAACCTTTAAGTCTCATGAGGTCCCATTTGTTTATTCTTGATTTTATTTCTGTTATTCTAGGAGGTAGATCAAAAAGGATCTTGCTTTGATGGATGTCATAGTGTGTTCTGCCTATGTTCTTCTCTAGGAGTTTTATATTGTATGGCCTTACATTTAGGTCTTTAATCCATGTTGAATTTATTTTTGTGTATGGTGTTAGGAAGTGTTCTAATTTTATTCTTTTACATGTTGCTGTAAAATTTTCCCAGTACCACTTATTGAAGAGGCTCTCTTTTTTCCATTGTATATTCTTGCCTCCTTTGTCAAAGTTAAGGTGCCCATATGTGCGTGGGATAATCTCTGGGCTCTCTATTCTGTTCCATTGATCTTCCTTTCTATTTTTGTGCCAGTACCATACTGTCTTGATCACTGTGGCCTTCTAGTATAGTTTGAAGTCAGGAAGCCTAATTCCACCAACGCCGTCTTTCCTCCTCAAGAATGCTTTGGCTATTCGGGATCTTTTGTGTTTCCATACAAATAGTAAGATTTCTTTTTCTAGTTCTGTGAAAAATGCCGTTGGTAATTTAATAGGTATTGCATTGAAGCTAGAAATTGCTTTGGGTAGTGCAGTCATTTTCACAATGTTGATTCTTCCAGTCCAAGAACATGATATGCTCCTCCATCTGTTTGTATCATCTTTGATTTCTTTCATCAGTGTCTTATCGTTTTCTGCATACAGGTCTTTTGCCTCCTTAGGCAGGTTTACTCCTAGGTATTTTATTCTTTTTGTTGCAGTGGTAAATGGGACAGTTTCCTTAATTCCTCTTTCTGCTTTTTTGTTGTTAGTGTATAGGAATGCTAGAGATTTCAGCGCATTAATTTTGTATCCTGCTACTTTACTGAATTCATCGATTAGTGCTAGCAGTTTTCTGGTAGAGTCTTTAGGGTGTTCTATGTATAATATCATGTCATCTGCAAAGAGTGACAATTTTACTTCTTCTTTTCCAATTTGGATTTCTTTGATTTCATTTTCTTCTCTCATTGCTGTGGCTAAAACTTCCAAAACTATGTTGCATGATAATGGTGAGAGTGGGCACCCTTGTCTTGTTTCTGCTCGTAGAGGGAATGCTTTCAGTTTTTCACCATTTAGAACAATGTTGGTTTTGGTTTCTCATACATGGCTTTTATTATGTTGAGATATTTCCTTCTATGCCCACTTTCTGGGGAGTTTTTATGATAAATGGATGTTGAATTTTATCAGATGCTTTTCCTGCATCTATTAAGATTATCATCAGCTTTCTATCCTTCAATTTGTTGATATCATGTATCACATTGATTGATTTATATATTGAAGTAGCCTTGCATCCCAGGGATAAACCCCATTTGATCATGGTGTATGATTTTTTTAATGTGCTGTTGGATTCTGTTAGCTAGTATTTTGTTGAGAATTTTTGCATCTATATTCATCAGTGATATGGGCCTATAATTTTCTTTTTTTGTGACCTCTTTGCCTACTTTTGGTATCAGGATAATGGTGGCCTCATATAATGAGTTTGGGAATGTTCCTCCTTCTGCTATATTTTGGAGGAGTTTGAGAAGGATAGGAGTTAGGTCTTTTCTAAATGTTTGAGAGAATTCGCCCGTGAACCCATCTGGTCCTGGGCTTTTGTGTGTTGGGAGATTTTTAATCACTGCCTCAATTTCCGTACTTGTAATTGGTCTGTTCATGGTTTCTATTTCTTCCTGGTTCAGTCTTGGAAGATTGTATTTTTCTAAGAATGTATCCATTTCTTCCAGGTTATCCAATTGATTGGCATATAGTTGCTTGTAGTAGTCTCTCATGATGTTTTGTATTTCTGAGGTGTCCGTTGTTACTTCTCCTTTTTCATTTCTAATTCTGTTGATTTGCATCTTCTCCCTTTTTTTCTTGATGAGTCTGGCTAATGGTTTATCAATTTTGTTACTCTTCCCAAAGAACCAGCTTTTAGTTTTATTTATTTTTCTTATGGTTTCTTTCCTTTCTTTTTCATTTATTTCGGCTCTGATCTTTATGATTTCTTTCCTTCTGCTCACTTTGGGGTTTCTTTGTTCTTCTTTCTCTAGTTGTTTTAGGTGTAAGGTTAGGTTGTTTATTCGATCATTTTCTTGTTTCTTAAGGTAGGACTGTATTGCTATAAACTTCCCTCTTAGAACTGCTTTTGCTGCATCCCATAGGTTTTGGGTTGTTGTGTTTTCGTTGTCATTTGTTTCTAGATATTTTTTGATTTCCTCTTTGATTTCTGTAGTGATTCCTTGGTTGTTTAAGAGTGAATTGTTTAGCCTCCATGTGTTTGTATTTTTTGCAGTTTTTTTCCTGTAATTGATATCTAGTCTCATGGCGTTGTGGTCTGAGAAGATGCTTGATATGATTTCAATTTTCTTGAATTTGCTGAGGTTTGATTTGTGACCCAAGATGTGATCTATCCTGGAAAATGTTCCGTGTGCACTTGAGAAGAAAATGTAGTCTGTCGTTTTTGGATGGAACGTCCTATAAATATCAATTAAGTCGAGATGGTCTAATGTGTCATTTAAAGCTTGTGTGTCTTTATTGATTTTCTGTTTGGATGATCTGTCCATGGATGTAAGTGGGGTGTTCAAGTCTCCCACTATTATTGTGTTACTGTCGATGTCCCCTTTTATAGCTGTTAGCATTTGCCTTATGTATTGAGGTGCTCCTATATTCAGGGCATAGAGATTTACCATTGTGATATGTTCTTCTTGAATGGATCCCTTGATCATTATGTAGTGTCCTTCCTTGTCTCTTTTAATAGTCTTTACTTTCAAGTCTAATTTGTCTGATATGAGTATTGCTACTCCAGCTTTCTTTTGACTTCCATTTGCATGGAATATCTTTTTCCATCCCTTTCCTTTCAGTCTATATGTATCCCTTGGTCTGAAGTGGGTTTCTTGTAGGCAGCATATAGAAGGGTCTTGTTTTTGTATCCATTCAGCCAGTCTGTGTCTTTTGGTTGGAGCATTTAATCCATTTACATTTAAAGTGATTATTGACATGTGTGTTCCAATTACCATTTTCTTAATTGTTTTGGGTTTGTATTTGTAGGTGTTTTCCTCTTCTTGTGTGTCCTACTTAGAGAAGTTCCTTTAGCACTTGTTGTAAGGCTGGTTTGGTGGTGCTGAATTCTCTTAACTTTTGCTTGTCTGGAAAGCTTTTGATTTCTCCCTCAAATCTGAATGAGATTCTTGCTGGGTAGAGTATTCTTGGCTGTAGGTTTCTCTCTTTCAGGACTTTCAGGATATCCTGCCATTCCCTTCTGGCCTGCAGAGTTTCTGTAGAAAGGTCAGCTGTTATCCTGATGGGTTTTCCCTTATATGTTGTTTGTTGCTTTTCTCTTGCTGCTTTTAATATTTTTTTTCTTTGTGTTTAATTGTCATTAGTTTGATTAATATGTGTCGGTGTATTTCTCCTTGGGTTTATTCTGTATGGGACTCTCTGTGCTTCTTGGACTTGGTTAATTATTTCCTTTCCCATGTTGGGGAAGTTTTCCACTATAACCTCTTCAAATATTTTCTCAGACCCTTTCTTCTTTTCTTCTTCTTCTGGGATGCCTATAATTCGAATGTTGGTACGTTTAAGGTTATCACTGAGGTCTCTGAGACTGTCTTCTAATCTTTTTATTCTTTTTTCTTTTTCCTGCTCTGTGGCAGTTATTTCCCCCATTCTATCTTCCAACTCACTTATTCGTTCTTCTGCCTCAGTCATTCTGCTGGTTATAGCATCTAGAGTATTTTTAATTTCAGTTATTTTGTTATCCATTGCTGTTTGTTTTTCTGAGTTCTTATGAACTGTTTCTTGTACTTTCTCTATTTTGTTATCGAGATTTTGTATCATTTTTACTATCATTACTCTAAATTCTTTTTCAGGCATTTTTCCTATTTCCTCCTCATTTATTTGGTCTTGTGGGTTTTTTTCCTGCTCCTTTGCCTGCATGGTGTTTCTTTGTTTCCTCATGGTTGTCCAAACTTTTGGGGTTGCTTGTCCTGGCGATAGAGGTGTTTATAGAAGACTGTCCAAGCCTCAGACTAATGTCCAAGTATTGGATTAAACGAATATTAAGTCTAGGAAACACATACATGTATAAGACACACAATTACTGAATCTGTTAGGACATAAGGCTCTGGAAAGACCTGACAGAACCCCAGTGTGCTATCAGATATTCAAAGAGAAACCCAGCAGAAATTGACAACTGAAACAGAACAAATCAGAGACAAAAGCAAAAGCAAACAAACAACAAATAACACCCTACACATACAAACATCAATCCAGGGAGATTTTGTAAGCTAGGATCAAATATAGAAAAGAGCTGGAGTACCACCAGAGAGAATGGAGATTCTCAGAATGTAAATAGACAACTGTACTAAGAACTAAGTTAAAGACAAAAGCCTAATATTAAATACCAAAGCAGTGCATCATTTGGAGAATAGAGCAAGGTGTCTGAGCAGACCAATAGTGTTGCTTATAAGTATGTTAAGATAAAATAAACTTAAAAAGGCTGGAAGAAAGGGGAACAGAAGAGCGTAATGTGGTTGGAAATATGGAAATAAAAAGAAAGGAATAGAAATGTATAAAAGATAGGGATGAAAGGAAAGTATGAGAGATATTTTGTCCATACTACCAAAAACTTAGCTAGATATAGAAGTATATAAAAAGGCAAAAAAAAAAAAGAATAAAAAATATCATTAAAAAATTATGTTATAAAACTTGTAGATCCCTTAGGGCTAAGATCGTATTTAATAAATCAAAAAAAAAAAATCCAGAACTGATCCCAGAATGGACCAGTTCAATAGGTATTGATAGTACTATTTCTGTTTCCTTAGGATCTCAGCTGTAAGTGTCCTTCTCCTTGCCTTGGGTTTTTATAGCATTATTCTGTGACCAGCAGAGGTTCCTTTATTGTTCATCTGTAAGCATCGGTGTGTGGAGAGGGAGAGGGTACGATAGTGGCTCCTTCTCCTGGGAGTGAGTGAGCAGTGGTGCACTGTTGTTTCAGTCAGGCTTGGAGGTGCCTGTTGCAGAGGGCGCTGGTGGCTCAGGCGTAAACAGAAAGTCTTAGAGTTGGGCCTCTCTCAGGGTTTTTCTCTTTTTGATGCTGTTGTTTTTTTTTTTTTTTTTTTTCTCTCAGCAGCCTCCCTGCTTCTGGCATTGCAAGGGGTTTTACTCTAGCCCCACCCAAGTGCCTGAGCGTGCTTGTTATCCCTGAGTGCCTTAGGTGGCCCACAGGGCATCTCTCCACTGCCTGTTGCCGAGGCGCTGCCGAAAGAGAGGGAGAGGCTATGCGCGTGGCTCCTCCCCCCTGCCCGTGAGCCTGCAGCCTCCAGCCACCATCATGGCCGGGCAGCTCTCAGGGACGGGCACTCCTCTCAGCGGACCTCCTCCCTCCTGTCCTCTCGGTCCGTCACCCTACCGGCAACAATGTTTCTCACCCTGAACCAGTTTTCCAATTCCCACGCTCCCACTCCTGAACCCTCCATTCATCTGCAGATCGATGTCTCGGTCCAGGAACCCTGAGCTGCGCTGCAGACCCTCCGTATATTTCTCACTCCCTCCCGTCTGCCACAGCTCTGCCGCTTCACCCTCTTTGAGCCCTCATAGATGCCTCCCTACTGGCTATGTCAGGCTCCCCACTGTCCTTTCTGGTGTCCGAGGCCATCTGCTGGTGTTCAGCTGGTTCTCTGTGGGAATGACTGCGTCCTTCCGTGCATTCCCAATGCATCTGTGGAGAGGGATGCACTCCACGTCTCTTTACTTCGCCGCCATCTTTTCTCCTCCTGGGCTTTTTTTTTGTTTGGAGGTTTTATTCACAGTTTCAATTTCCATACTTGCAATTAGTCTGTTCATATTTTCATTTCTTCCTGCTTCAGTCTTGGAAGATTGTATTTTTCTAAGAATTTTTCTATTTCTTCTAGGTTATCCAATTTATTGTCAAATAGTTGCTTGTAGTAGTCTCTCATGATCTTTTGTATTTCTGTGATGTCAGTCATTATTTGTTCTTTTTCATTTCTACTTCTGCTAATTTGTGTCTTCTCCCTTTTTCCTGATGAGTCTAGATAATGGCTTATCAATTTTGTTTGTCTTCTCAAAGAACCAGCTTTTAGTTTCATTAATCTTTGCTATTGTTTCCTTCATTTCTTTTTCATTTATTTCTGCTCTGATCCTTATGATTTGTTTCCTTCTGCTCACTTTGGGGTTTCTTTGTTCTTCTTTCTCTAATTGTTTTAGGTGCAAGGTTAGGTTTTTTTTTTTGATATTTCTCCTGATTCTTGAGGTAGGACTGTATTGCTATAAACTTCCCTCTTAGAACTGCTTTTGCTGCATCTCATAGGTTGTGGGTTATGTTTTCATTGTCATTTATTTCTCGATATTTTTTAATTTCCTCTTTGATTTCTTTATTGATTTCTTTGATGTATAATATCGAATTGTTTACACTCCATGTGTTTATATGTTTTACAGTTTCTGTCCTGTAATTGATATGTAGTCTCATGGCATTGTGGTCAGAGAAGATGCTTGATATGAATTCAATTTTCTTGCATTTACCAAGGCTTGATTTGTGACCCAAGATGTGATCTATCCTGCAAAATATTCCATGTGCACTTGAGAAGAAAGTTTATTCTGTAGTTTTTGGATGGAATGTCTTATAAATATGAATTAAGTTGAGATGTTCTAATGTTTCATGTAATCATTGTATGTCCTTATTTATTTTCTGTTTGGATGATCTGTCCATTGATGTAAGTGGGGTGTTCAAGTCTCCTACTATTATTGTGTTACTGTTGATGTCCCATTTTGTGGCTGTTAGCATTTGCCTTATGTATTGAGGAGCTCCTATGTTGGGGGCATAGATATTTACCATTGTGATATGTTCTTCTTGAATGGATCCCTTGATCATTTTGTACTGTCCTTCCTTGTCCCTTGTAATAGTCTTTACTTTAAAGTGCAATGTGTCTGATATGAGTATTGCTACTCCAGCTTTCTTTTAACTTCCATTTGCATGGAATATGTTTTCCCACCCCTTTACTTTCAGTCTATATGTATCCCTTGGTCTGAAGTGGGTTTCTTGTAGGCAGCATATAGAAGGGTCTTGTTTTTGTATCCATTCAGCCAGTCTGTGTCTTTTGGTTGGAACATTTATCCACTTACATTTAAGGTGATTATTGATGTGTGTTCCTATTACCATTTTCTTAATTGTTTTGGGTTTGTATTTGTAGGTGTTTTCCTTCTCTTGTCTTTCCTAATTAGAAAAGTTCCCTTAGCAATTGTTGTAAGGCTGATTTGGTGGTGCTGAATTCTCTTAACTTTTGCTTGTCTGTAAAGCTTTTGATTTCTCCATCAAAGTGTTGTTGGCTGTAGATTTTTCTCTTTCAGGACTTTCAGTATATCCTGCATTTACCTTCTGGCCTGCAGAGTTTCTGCAGAAAGATCAGCTCTTATCCTTATGGGTTTTCCCTTATATATTATTTGCTGATTTTCTCTTGGTGCTTTTAATATTTTTTCTTTTTTTTTTTCAATTTTTGTTAGTTTGATTCACATGTGCCTTGGTGTATTTCTCCGTGGATTTATTTTGTATAGGACTCTCTGCACTTCTTGGACTTGATTAATTATGTCCATTCCCATGTTGGGGAAGTTTTCCACTAAAACTTCTTCAAATATTTTCTCAGACCCTTTCTTGTTTTCTTCTTCTTCTGGGATGCCTATGATTCGAATGTTGGTGCGCTTAATGTTGTCACCAAGTTCTTTGAGACCGTCTTCCATTCTTTTTATTCTTTTTACTCTTTCCTGCTCTGTGGCAGTTATTTCCCCCATTCTATCTTCCAACTCACTTATTCATTCCTCTGCGTCAGTCATTCTGCTGTTTATACCATCTAGAGCATTTTTCATTTCGTTTATTTTGTTTTCCATTACTATTTGTTTTCTGTTTAGTTCTTCTTAGTACTTATTAACTGTTTGTTGTATTTTCCTTATTTTGTTATTGAACTTTTGGATCATCTTTACTATCATTACTCTGAATTCTTTTTCAAGCAATTGTCCTATTATATCTTCATTTATTTGGTCTTGTGGGTTTTTTTCCTGATCCTTTGCTTGCAAGATGTTTCTTTGTTTTCTCATTTTCTCTAAGTTATAGGATTTAAAGTTTCCTTTCCCTATGCTGCCTAGTAGTAATTCCTCTTGTTTCTGCCCTCTGCCCCCTGTGGTGAGGTTTGTCCAGTGTCTTGAGTGGGCTTCCTGATGGGGGATCTGGTGTCTGCTTTCTGGTGTGTGGCTCTCTGTCTTTTCTCTCTAATGAGCAGGGCCATGTCAGGTGGTGTGTTTTAGGGTATCTGTGAAGTTAATATGGCTTTAGGTAGTCTGTGTGCTGATGGGTGGGTTTGTGTTTCTATCTTCTTTGTAGTTTAATGTGCAGTGTCCAACACTGGCAGTTGCAGACAGTCGGACAAAGCTGAGTCTTAGACTCGGATACAGGGCTCTGTGAGAGTTCTCTGCAGTTAATCTTTCTTGTGTCTCAAGACTCCCCAGTAGTCTAGAATCCTGGATTCAGTGCTCCCTCCCCTGAGCCTCCTACTTGACTTCTGATGGTGTAGTCCAGACTTCAGAGGTTCCTTGTCCCAGTTATGTCTGGATTTTCTTTTTTTTTTTATTTTTTTGGGGGTACGCCAAGTTCAATCAACTGTTTTTATACACATATCCCCATATTCCCTCCTTTCCTTGACTGCCCCCCCGAGTCCCCCCCACCCTCCTCGCCCCAGTCCTCTAAGGCATCTTCCATCCTCGAGTTGGACTCCCTTTGTTATACAACGACTTCCCACTGACTATCTATTTTACAGTTGGTAGTATATATGTGTCTGTGCTACTCTCTCACTTCGTCTCAGCTTCCCCTTCACCCCCCCCAAACCTCGAGTTCTCCAGTCCATTCTCTGTATCTGTGTCCTTGTTCTTGTCACTGAGTTCATCAGTACCATTTTTAGATTCCGTATATGTGAGTTAGCATACAATATTTGTCTTTCTCTTTCTGACTTACTTCACTCTGGATGACAGACTGTAGGTCTATCCACCTCACTACATATAGCTCCATCTCATCCCTTTTTATAGCTGAGTAATATTCCATTGTATATATATATATATGCCACATCTTCTTTATCCATTCATTTGTTGATGGGCATTTCAGTTGCTTCCATGTCCTGGCTATTGTAAATAGTGCTGGAATAAACATTATGGTACACGTTTCTTTTGGGATTATGGTTTTCTTTGGGTATATGCCCAGGAGTGGGATTACTGGATCATATGGTAGTTCTATTTGTAGTTTTTTAAGGAACCTCCAAATTGTTTTCCATAGTGGCTGTACCAACTTACAGTCCCAGCAACAGTGCAGGAGACTTCCCTTTTCTCCACACCCTCTCCAACATTTGTGGTTTCCAGATTTTGTGATGATGGCCATTCTGATCGGTGTGAGGTGATACCTCATTGTGGCTTTGACTTGCATTTCTCTGATGATGAGTGATGTTGAGCATCTTTTCATGTGTTTGTTGGCCATCTGCATGTCTTCTTTAGAGAAATGTCTATTGAGGTCTTCTACCCATTTGTGGATTGGGTTATTTGCTTTTTTGGTATTAAGCTTCATGAGCTGCATGTATATTTTGGAGGTTAATTCTTTGTCCGTTGTTTCATAGGCAATTATTTTTTCCCATTCTGAGAGTTGTCTTTTAGTCCTGTTTATGGTTTCTTTCGCTGTGCAAAAGCTTTTAAGTTTCATGAGGTCCCATTTATTTATTCTTGATTTTATTTCCATGATTCTAGGAGGTGGGTCAAAAAGGATGTTGCTTTGATGTATGTCATAGAGTGTTCTGCCTATGTTTTCCTCTGGGAGTTTTATAGTGTCTGGCCTTACATGTAGGTCTTTAATCCATTTTATGTCTGGATCTTTGCAGTCCTTTCTGGTGTCCGAGGTTGTTTGCTGGTGTTCATCTGGTTCTCTGTGGAAATTATTGTGTCTTTTGTTGTATTCCTGATGCATCTGTGGAGAGGGATGCATTCCACGTCCTTCTACTTTGCTGCCACTTTTCTTCTCTCTCTCCTATTTATTCCATGAGTTCCAATGATGGTCCAGGGTGGGGAAGGTAGGCTGCAAATGGTGGACAGACCTGGAGGAAGGGCTGCCATCAGAGGGATGAATCCTGGAGCTTGCTGTGCTTCTGTGCCAGAGTGGAGCAGAGGGACATATGGGGCACAGGAGGAAGGTTGCTAATGGTTGTGACCTGGTTGTGGAACCTTGAGCAAATAACTTAATCTCTCTGTGCCTCAATTTCCTCACCCACCCACAGTGACAGTGGACCTGCCATCCCTCGTTCTCTGCCTCCAGCCTTGTTGCCTCTATGACTGCTGCCCTAATTTTATTCTTTTAGATGTAGCTGTCCAATTTTCCCAACACCACTTATTGAAGAGGTTGTCTTTTCTCTCTTGCATATTTTTGCATCTTTTGTCAAAGATAAGGTGACCAGATGTGTGTGGGTTTATCTCTGGGCTCTCTCTTCTGTTCCATTGATCTATATTTCTGTTTTTCTGCCATACCATACTGCCTTGATCACTGTAGCACTGTAGTATAGTCTGATGTCAGGGAGCCTGATTCCTCCTGCTCTGTCTTTCCTTCTCAAGATTGCTTTGGCTATTCACGATCTTTTGTGTTTCCATACAAATCATAAAATTTATTGTTCTAGTTATGTGAAAAATGCCATTGGTAATTTTACAGGGGTTGTGTTGAATCTGTAAATTGCTTTGGATAGTATAGTTATTTTCACAATGTTCATTCTTCCAATTCAAGAACATGGTATGTCTCTCCATCTCTTTGTATCATCTTTGATTTCTTTCATCAGTGTCTTGTACTTTTCTGCATACAGGTCTTTTGCATCCTTAGGTAGGTTTATTCCTAGATATTTTATTCTTTTTGTTGCAATGGTGAATGGGATTGTTTACCTCATTTCTCTTTCTGCTCTTTCATTGTTAGTCTATATGAAGTCAAGAGATTTCTGTGCATTAATTTTGTATCCTGCTACTTTACTGAAGTCATCTATTAGTGTTAGCAGTTTTCTGGTAGCATCTTTTGGATTTTCTATGTATAATATCATGTCATCTGCAAATAGTGACAATTTTACTTCATTTCCAATTTGTATTCCTTTTATTTCATTTTATTCTCTGATTGCTGTCATTAAGTCTTCCAAAATTATGTTGCATAATAGAGGTGAGAGTGGGCATCCTTGTCTTGCTCCTGATCTTAGAGGAAATGCTTTCAATTTTTCACCATTGAGAATGATGTTTGCTGTGGGTTTGTCATATATGGCTTTTATTATGTTGAGGTAATTTCCTTCTATGCCCACATTCTGAAGAGTTCTTATCATAAATGGATGTTGAATTTTGTCAAAAGCTTTCTCTGCATCTATTGAGATGATCATATGGTTTTTATCCTTCAATTTGTTAATATGCTGTATCACATTGATTGACGTGCATATGTTGAAGAATCCTTGCATTCCAGGGATAAACCCCACTTGATCATGGTATATGATCTTTTTAATCTGCATTTGGATTCTATTTGCTAGTATTTTGTTGAGGATTTTTGCATCTATATTCATCAGTGATATTGGTCTGTAATTTTCTTTTTTTGTGTGACCTCTTTGTCTGGTTTTGGTATCAGGGTGATGGTGGCCTTATAGAATGAGTTTGGGAGTGTTCCTCCTTCTGCTGTGTTTGGGAAGAGTTTTAGAAGGATAGGTGTTATCTCTTCTTTAAATGTCTGATAGAATTCACTGATGAAGTGATCTGGTCCTGGGCTTTTGTTTGTTGGAAGATTTTTAATCACAGTTTCAATTTCATTTTTTGTAATTCGTCTTTTCATATTTTCTATTTCTCCTTGTTTAGTCTTGGAATATAATACTTTTCTAAGAATTTATCCATTTTTTCAGGTTATCCAATTTATTGGCATCTAGTTGCTTGTACTAGTCTCTCATGATCCTTTGTATTTCTCCAGTGTCAGTTGTTACTTCTCCTTTTTCTATTGATTTGTGTTTTATCCCATTTTTTCTTGATGAGTCTGGCTAAAGGTTTATCAATTTTTTTAACTTCTCAAAGAACCAACTTTTAGTTTTATTTATCTCTTCTCTTGTTTCCTTCATTACTTTTTCATTTATTTCTGATCTGATATTTATGATTTCTTTCCTTCTGCTCACTTTGGGGTTTTTTTGTTCTTTCTCTAATTGTTTTATGTGTAAGGTTAGGTAGTTTATTCAAGATTTTTCTTGTTTCTTGAAGCACAATTGTATTGCTATAAACTTCCCTCTTAGAAATGCTTTTGTTGCATCCCATAGATTTTGATTCATGGTGTTTTTATTGTCATTTGTTTCTTGGTATTTGTTGATTTCCTCTTTCATTTCTTCAGTGATTTCTTGGTTGTTCAATAGTGTATTGTTTATCCTCCATGTGTTTGTATTTTACAAATTTTTCTTCCTGTAATTGGTATCTAATCTCGTGCATTGTGGTCAGAAAAGGTGCTTGATACGATTTCAATTTTCTTGAATTTACCAAGGCTTGATTTGTGACCGAAGATGTGATCTATTCTACAGAATGTTCCGTGTGCACCTGATAAAAAATGTGTTCTGTAGTTTTGGGTTGGAATGTCCTACAAATATCAATTAAGTCCATCTGGTCTAATGTGTCATTTGATGCTTGTGTTTCCTCACTCATTTTCTGTTTGGATAATCTGTCCATTGGTGTAAGTGGAGTGTTCAAGTCTCCTACCATTTTTGTGTTACTGTTGATGTCACTTTTTATGGCTGTTAGCATTTGTCTTATGTATTGAGGAGCTCCTATATTGGGTGCATAGATATTTACAATAGTTACATCTTCTCTGATGTAACTGAGACTGATATCCTCATCATTAGGTGGTGTCCTTCCTTGTCTCTTGTAATAGTCTTTATTTTAAAGTCTAATTTGTCTGATATGAGTATCGCTACACCAGCCTTCTTTTGACTTCCATTTGCATGGAGTATCCTTTTCCATCCCCTCATTTTCTGTCTGTATGTTTCCCTAGGTCTGAAGTGGATGTCTTGTAGATAGCATATATAAGGGTCTTGTTTTTATATCCATTCATCCAGGCTGTGTCTTTTTGTTAGAGCATTTAATCCATTTACATTTAAGGTAATTGCTGATATGTATGTTCCTATTACCATTTTCTTAATTGTTTTGGGTTTGTTTTTGTAGGTCTTTTCCTTCTCTTGTGTTTCCTACCTAGAGAAGCTCCTTTAGCAATTGTTGTAAAGCTGGTTTGCTGGTGCTGAATTCTCTTAAATTTTGCTTATCTATAAAGCTTTTGATTTCTTTGTCAAATCTGAATGAAATTCTTGCTGGGTAGAATATTCTTGGCCAGAGGTTTTTCTCTTTCAAGACTTTAAATATATCCTGTCAGTCCCTTCTGTCCTACAGAGTTTTTGCAAAATTATCAGCTGTTATCCTTATGGGGTTTCCCTTATATGTTATTTGTTGCTTTTCTCTTGCTGCTTTCAATTTTTTTTCTTTATTTTTAATTTTTCTTAGTTTGATTAATATGTGCCTCAATGTGTTGCTCCTTGGGTTTTTTCTGTATGGGACTCTGCACTTCATGGACTTGATAGACTAATTCCTTTCCCATGTTGGGCAAGTTTTCAACTATAATGTCTTCAAATATTTTCTCAGACCTTTTCTTTTTTTCTTCTCCTTCTGGGAAACCTATGATTCCAATATTGTTGCACTTAATGTTGTCCCTGAGGTATCTGAAACTGTCCTCAATTCTTTTCATTTTTTTTTCTTTTTCTGCTCTGTGGCAGTTATTTCAACCATTCTATCTTCCAGCTCACTTACTCTTTTTCCTACTTCAGTTCTTCTGCTGTTGATTCCATTTAGAGTATTTTTAATTTCAGTTATTGTGTTCTTCATTTCTGTTTGTTTGCTCTTTAGTTCTTGTAGGTCCTTGTTAACTGTTTCTTGTATTTTCTCTATTTTTTTTAAGGTTTTGGGATCATCTTTACTATCATTACTCTGAAATCTTTTTCAGGCAATTTTTCTATTTCTTCTTCATTTATTGGTTCTTCTGGGTTTTTATCTTGCTCCTTTGCCTACAAGATGTTTCTCTGTTTTCTCATTTTGTCTAATTTACAGTATTTGAGGTCTCCTTTCTCTAGATTGCCTAGTCATAATTCCTCTTGCTTCTGTTCTCTTCCCCATGTGGTCGGCTTGGACAAGTCTCTTGAGTAGGCTTCCTAATGGCAGCAAATGATGCCTGCATTCTGGTGGGTAGATCTGAGTCTTTTCCCTCTGACAAGCAGGGATGTGTCAGGCAGTGTGTTTTGGGGGTATCTTTGAGTTCAGTATGACTTTAGGTAGTCTGTGTGCTGATGGGTGGATTTGTGTTTCTGTCTTGTTTGTAGTTTGGTGTGAAGCATCTAGCACTGGCAGTTGCAGGCAGTTGCATGAAGCTGGGTCTTAGACTCCAATAGAGGCCTCACTGAGAGCTCTCTGAGATTCATATTCCCTGTGGCCAGGAATTCTCTAATGGTCCAGCCTCCTAGACTCAATGTTCCCTCCCCACAGCCTCAGTACCAACTTCTGGTAGAGTAATCAAGACCTGAGAGTTCACTAATCCCAGTTCTCCAGGAATTTTTATACTCTTTTCCAGTGTCCAAGGTCTTCCACTAGTGCTCATTCGGTTTCCTGTGAGAATTATTGCATTTATTGATGTATTCCTGATGCATCTATGGAGAGACACGAACTCCATGTCCTTCAACCCCTCTACCATCTTTCTCCTCTGAGATGACTTTAAAAGTTAAAATTTAAGCTACCATATAATCTGGAAGACCATCTATAGGAGTCTCATCATCCACTTGGTCATCAGCACAAGGTGGGAATCAACTACATTCTTTATTTATCCCTCTGATTTTCCCATAACCTTTCCTTCAAGGAGAAACCTCTGGGCTCTGCAGGAACTGTGATTGGTGACCATCAGATGAATCTGAGACCAGACCAAGTTCAACTTAAACTTGAGATTTTTATTTCCTTTGTAGGAGTCTACATGGTATTAAAGGCACCATGGGAGCAGTATATTATTAGCTACCATGTCTTGGGTCCTGTGGATTACCTTTTCCTTCAGTGGCACCATCTCACAGCAGGTTTTGAGGAGACTAGGCCCTTGTCAGAGAGAACTGGACCCCACAATGTCCCAAAGCTAAAGCCCAGCTGATCCTGTGGACTTGCTCCCTGGGTTGTCCTGAAGCCCATGCCGTCAACATGGACTCAGCCCTGCATGTTCTGGAAGCCAAAGCCCCTGCAGGTCCTGAGTAGACAGGCTCCTGTCAGCTCCAAAAAAGACTTTAAAATGAAGACTATTACAAGAGACAAGGAAGGACACTACATAATGATCAATGGATCAACCCAGGAAGAAGAGAGAACAATTGTAAATATCTATGCACCCAACATAAGAGCACCTCAATACATAAGGCAAATGCTAACAGTCATAAAAGTAGAAACTGGCAGTCACACAATAATAGTCGGAGACTTTAACACCACACTTACACCAGTGGACAAATAATACAAACAGAAAGTAAATAAAGAAATACAAGCTCTACAAGAGGGAAGACAGCAGTATCAAGCAGTATCAGCAGTATTTCGTCTTGTGGAACTGAAAACCACAGCCACAGGAAGATAGAGAAAATGAAAAAGCAGAGGACTTTGTACCAGATGAAGGGACAGGATAAAAACCCCAGAAAAACAGCTAAATGAAGAGGAGATAGGCACCCTTACAGAAAAAGAATTCAGAATAATGATGGTGAAGATGATCCAGGACTTTGAAAAAAGACTGGATGCAAAGATCGAAAAGTTTACCAAAGACCTAGAAGAGTTAAAGAGCAAACAAACAGAGATATGCAACTCCATAACTGAAATGAACAATACACTAGAAGGAACCAACAGCAGATTAACGGAGGCAGAAGGGCGAATAAGGGACCTCGAAGACAGAATGGTGATAATCACTGAGGCAGGAAAGAATAAAGAAAAAAGAATGAAAAGAACTCAAGACAGACTAAGAGACCTCTGGGACAATGTTAAATGCACCAACATTCACATTATAGGGGTCCCAGAAGAAGACAGAGAGAAAGGATCTGAGAAAATACTGGAAGAGATTATAGTTGAAAATTTCCCTAACATGGGAAAGGAAATAGCCACCCAAGTCCAGGACGCACAGAAAGTCCCAGGCAGGATAAACTCAAGGAGAAACACACCAAGACATATAGTAGTCAAATTGAAAAAAATTAAAGAGAGAGAAAAGTTATTAAAAGCAACAAGGGAAAAATGACAAATAACATACAAGGGAACTCCATTCAGGTTAACAGCTGATTTCTCAGCAGAAACTCTGCAAGCCAGAAGGAAGTGGCATGATATATTTAAAGTGATGAAAGGGAAGAACCTACAAACAAGAATACTCTACCCAGAAAGGATCTCATTCAGATTCGACAGAGAAATCAAAAGCTTTCCAGACAAGCAACAGCTAAGAGAATTCAGCACCACCAAACCAGCCCTACAACAAATGCTAAAGGAACCTCTCTAAGCGGGAAACATAAGAGGAGAAAAGGACCTACAGAAACAAAAAGAAAACAATTAAGAAAATGTAATAGGAACATATATATCAATAATTACCTTGAATGAGTTCATCAGTACCATTTTTAGATTCCGTATATGTGAGTTAGCATACAATATTTGTCTTTCTCTTTCTGACTTACTTCACTCTGTATGACAGACTGTAGGTCTATCCACCTCATTACATATAGCTCCATCTCATCCCTTTTTATAGCTGAGTAATATTCCATTGTATATATATATATATATATATATATATATATATATGCCACATGTTCTTTATCCATCAGTGACAAGAACAAGGACGCAGATACAGAGAATGGATTGGAGAACTTGAGGTTTGGGAGGGGGGGATGGGTGAAGGGGAAGCTGAGATGAAGTGAGAGAGTAGCACAGACATATATATACTACCAACTGTAAAATAGATAGTCAGTGGGAAGTTGTTGTATAACAAAGGGAGTCCAACTCGAGGATGGAAGATGCCTTAGAGGACTGGGGTGGGGAGGGTGGGGGGGACTCGAGGGGAGGAGTCAAGGAAGGGAGGGAATATGGCGATATGTGTATAAAAACAGATGATTGAACTTGGTGTACCCCCTCAAAAAATAATAAATTAATTAATTTTAAAAATTAATAATAATTACCTTGAATGTAAACGGACTAAATGCACCAACCAGAAGACACAGACTGGCTGAATGGATACAAAAACAAGACCCATATATATGCTGTCTACAAGAGACCCACTTCAGACCTAGGGACACATACAGATGGAAAGTGAGGGGATGGAAAAAGATATTCCATGCAAATGAAAATCAAAAGAAAGCTGGAATAGCAATAGTCACATCAGATAAAATAGACTTTAAAGTAAAAAATGTTACAAGAGACAAGAAAGGACATTACATAAATATCAAGGGATCAATCCAAGAAGAGGAGATAAAAATTATAAATATATATGCACCCAATATAGGAGCCCCTCAATACATAAGGCAAATGCTAACAACTATGAAAGAGGAAATGCAAGGCAGAAGTAGAGACACAGATGTAGAGAACAAACACATGGACACCAAGTGGGGAAAGCGGGGAGGGTTGGGAGGGGATGAATTGGGAGATTGGGATACCAAATTGTACACACTAAATATATGCTGTTTATTGTCTGTTAACTGTATCTCAATAAAATTTCTTTAAAAAAAAGGAAATACAAGCTCTAAATGACACATTACACCACATGGACTTGATCACTATTTATATGACATCCCATCCAAAAACAGCAGAACACACTTTCTTTTCAAGTGCACATGGAATATTCTCCAAGATAGATCACATCTTGGATCACAAATCAAGCCTCAATAAATTTAAGAAAATTGAAATCTATCAAGTATCTTTTCTAAACACAACACTATGAAATTAGACATCAATTACAGGAAAAAAAACTGTAAAAAATACAAACACATGGAGGAGAAACAACATGCTATTAAATAACCAAGAGATCAATGATGAAATCAAAGAGGAAATCAAAAAATACTGAGAAACAAATGACAATGAAAACACAGTGAACAAAAACCTATGGGATGCAGCAAAAGCAGTAAGTAAAAAGTTTATATCAATACAATCTGACCTCAACAAACAAGAAAAATCTCAAATAAACAACCTAACCTTACATCTAAAGCAGTTAGAGAAACAACAACAACAACAACAAAAACAAAATCAAAGTTAGCAGAAGGAAAGAAATCATAAAGATCAGATCAGAAATAAGTGGAAAAGAAATGAAGAAAACAATAGCAAAGATCAATAAAACTAAAAGCTGGTTCTTTGAGAAGATAAACAAAATTGATACACCATTAGCTAGACTCACCAGGAAAAAAGGGAGAAAACTCAAATCATCAAAATCAGAAATGAAGAAGTAACAACTGACATTACATAAATACAAATGATCATGAAAGACTGCTACAAGCAACTGTATGCCAATAAGATGGACAACCTGGAAGAAATGGACAAATTCTAAGAAAAGTACAACCTTCCAAGACTGAAGCAAGAAGAAACAGAAAAAGTGAACAGACCAATCACGAGCACTGAAATTGAAACTATGATTAAAAATCTCCCAACTAACAAAAGCCCAGGGCCAGATGGCTTCACAGGTGAATTCTTTCAAACATTTAAAGAAGAGCTAACACCTATCCTTCTCAAACTCTTCCAAAATATACCAGAGGGAGGAACACTCCCAAACTCATTGTACAAGGCCACCATCATCCTGATACCAAAACCAGACAAAGGTGTCACACAAAAAAGAAAATTACAGAGCAATACCACTGTGAACATAGATGCAAAAATACTCAGCAAAATACTAGCAAACAGAAACCAATAGCACTTTAAAAGGATCATACACCATGATCAAGTGGGATTTATTCTGGGAATACAAGGATTCTTTAATGTATGCAAATTAGTCAATGTGATACACCATATTGGGACTTCCCTGGTAGTGCAATGGTTAAGAATCTGCCTGCCAATGTAGGGGACATGAGTTTGAGCCCTTGTCCCGGAAGATCCCACATGCCACAGAGAAACTAAGCCTGTACACCACAACTACTGAGTCTGTGCTCTAGAGCCTGTAAGCCACAAGTACTGAGCCTGAGTGCCACAACTACTGAAGCCCATGCACCTAGAGCCCATGCTCCACAACAAGAAAAGCCACTTCAATGAGAAGCCCATGCACCACAACGAAGATAAGAGTAACCCCCACTCACCACAACTAGAAGAAGCCCACGTGCAGCAATGAACACCCAACACAGGCAACCAAAAATAAATTAAATTAAGAAAAAAACTTTTTAAAAATGTGTTATACCATATTAACCAAATGAAGGATAAAATCTCAATAGATGCAGAAAAAGCTTTGAACACAATTCAACACCCATATATGATAAACTGGGCATACAAAGAAACTACCTCAATATAATAAAGGCCATATATGACAAACCCACAGCCAAGATCATTCTCAATGGTGAAAAACTGAAAGCATTTCCTCTAAGATCAGGAACAAAACACAGGTGCCCTTTCTCACCACTATTATTCAACATAATTTTGAAAGTTTTAGGCACAGCAGTCAGAGAAGAAAAATAAATAAAAGGAAAACAAATTGGAAAGGAAGAAGTAAAACTGTCACTGTTTGCAGATGACATGATCCTATACATAGAAAATCCTAAAGATGCCACCAGAAAACTACTAGAGCTAATAAATGAATAAAGCAGCAGGATACAAATTCAATGCACAGAAATTTCTTGCATTCCTATACACTAGCAATGAAAAATCAGAAAGAGAAGTCAGGGAAACACTCGCATTTACCATTGCAACAAAAAGAATAAAATACCTAGGTATAAACCTGCCTAAGGAGGCGAAAGACTTGTATGCAGAAAACAATAAGACACTGATGAAAGAAATCAAAGATGATACAAACAGGTGGAGAGACATACCATGTTCTTGGTTTGGAAGAATCAACATTGTGAAAATGACTGTACTACCCAAAGCAATCTACATACTCAATGAAATCCTTATCAAATTATCAATGGCATTTTTCAAAGAACTAGAACAAAACCTTTTACAGTTTGTGTGGAAACACAACGACCCCAAATAGCCAAAGCAATCTTTAGAAGGAAAACAGAGCTGGAGGAATCAGACTCCCTGACTTCAGACTATACTACAAAGCTACAGCGATCAAGACAGTATGGTACTGGCACAAAAACAGAAACATAGATCAATGGAGCAGGATAGAAAGCCCAGAGAGAAACCCACACACATATGGTCACCTTATCTTTGACAAAGGAAACAAGAATGTACAATGGAGAAAAGGCAGGATCTTCAAGTGGTGCTGGGAAAACTGGACAGCTACATGTAAAAGAATGAAATTAGGACACTCCCTAACACCATACACAAAAATAAACTCAAAATAGATTAAAGACCTAAATGTAAGGCCAGACATTTTAAAACTCTTAGAGGAAAACATAGGCAGAACACTCTATGACATAAATGACAGCAAGATCTTTTCTGACCCACCTCCTAGGGTAATGGAAATAAAAACAAAAATAAACAAATGGGACCTATTGAAACTTAATAGCTTTTGCACAGCAAAAGAAATCGTAAACAAGACAAGAAGACAACCCTCAGAATGGGAAAGAATTCTTGCAAACAAAATAACTGAGAAAGGATTAATCTCCAGAATATATAAGCAGCTCATGAAGCTGAATATCACCCCCCCCAAAAAAACCCAATCCAAAAATGCATGGAAGACCTAAATAGCCATTTCTCCAAAGAAGACATACAGATGGCCAGTAGGACATGAAAAAAATTCTCAGTATCACTAATTATTAGAGAAATGCAAATCAAAACTATAAACGTTTTTTCTTATGTACAAAAGAAGTGGACTTTTATATGAAGATTTTTAAAAATGCCTGAAGAACTAGTTTGAAAGCCTCTTTTAAAAACAATTCCTCTAATATGACTTTAGTTGAGAAGGGATAATGATCAGATAAGTTCAGTTTTATGTGCTTGAGGTAAAAAGACTGTGAAGCAGGTCAGCAACATGCTTCTTACAAACACAGCTTAAATGGTTCTCTTTTGACAGCCTACTATTATCTGATGTTACAAAATTCTATATCAAGCAAGTTTGAGACACCTGAAGTTTAAAAGCATGAACCATTTAACAAAAAGTGGAATAATTAGTTTCAAAATAAAGCACTTCTTCCCTAAGGGATTATTATGACCTAGTGAAAAATTAGGTGTTTCATCCACTCAGTTACTGACTAGTCTCTGCTTGCTCTAGCTCTCAAGCTTTAGGTGAATTCTTCTTACAAAATACATCTTTAACCTGAAAGTTCTTACTCCAGTCAAAAACTTCTGTTGCTGAGTTTGAAATACTGTATTTGCACTGAGTGTATTCCCGTGAGAGATTTCAAAGGGATAGTTGGGTCTTTATTTCTATTTTTGCTTTCCTTTGTTATACAAGCTTTGTGTTGCACTTTTTTCCTCCAGAGGGATTTTTCTAGAGCCTTTTGTTGTAAAACAGAATAATATCAATGGTATTATATGCAGCTTCTCATATAAGCCTTATTTTGCTTTAACGTCTCTCCTCTCTGAGGATTTACTATGCACAGAGTATGAAGCAGTTTGTGGAATGCTGTGCCTTTGTCTAGATACCATCTTGTTTAATTACTTCTTTCTTTGTTGTTTTTTCCTAAAAAAACCTCTATCTTTCTTCCAACAAATTGTAAGACTAATTACTTGTTTCCATTCCCTTGTAACTGTTGCAATAAATATTACTTACCACAAAAAAAAAAAAAAAAGAAGAAACTACAATGAGATATCACCTCACACTGGTCAGAATGGCCATCATCAAAAAATCTAGGAACAATAAATGCTGGAGAGGGTGCAGAGAAAAGGGAACCTTTCTTCGCTGTTGGTGACAATGTAAATTGATACAGCCGCTATGGAAAACAGTATGGAAATTCCTTAAGAAACTAAAAATAGAACTCTCATATGACCCAGCAATCACACTACTGGGCATATACCCTGAGACAACCATAACTCAAAAAGACATATGTACCACAATGTTCATTGCAGCACTATTTACAATAGCCAGAACATGGAAACAACTTAAATGTCCATCAACATATGAATGGATGAAGAAGATGTGACACACATATACAATGGAATATTGCTTAGCCATTAAAAGGAATGAAATTGGGTTATTTGTAGTGAGGTGGATGGATCTAGAGTCTATCATGCAGAGTGAAGTAAGTCAGAATGAGAAAAACAAATACTGTATGCTAACACATATATGTGGAATCCAGAAAATGGTACTGATGAACCTAGTGACAGGGCAGGAATAAAGATGCAGACATAGAGAACAGACTTGAGGACACAGGCAGGAAAGTGGAGGCTGGGACACAGTAAGAGAGTAGCATAGACATACATACACTACCAAATATAAAATAGATAGCTAGCGTGAAGCTGTTGCATAGCACAGGGAGATCAGCTTGGTGCTTTGTGACAAACTAGAGGAGGGGGATGGAGAGGGTGGGAGGGAGGTTCAAGAGGAAGGTGATATGGGAATATATGTATACATATAGCGATTCACTTCATTGTACAACAAAAACTAACATGACATTGTAAAGCAATTATACCCCAAATAAGATGTATTTTATACAAGTGCTTAGGCTTCACAATCAACATCTACCTATTAGTGGAAGCTCCAATTAAAACTTTTGTGTTGCTCCATTACTAGTTTTTTTTTTCAAGTTCAAATAATTAGCTACATCTGTGTACTAGCTCCAAGATCTTGTTTTTGTACACTTTTGTATTCCTTGTAGAGTTTGGCACATAGTAGGTATGCCACAAATCGTGAATTTCTTTAAAAGGATTTTTTCTAGTGACTAGGATAAATGCTATAATGTTATGATCAATTCCATGTGTTTGGCAAGAGCCTCATGTTTTCGAATGATCAAGAAAGGCTTCATGATGGAGGCTGAAATTGAATCCTGCCCTGAAGAATAGTTAGTATTTATATTGATTGAGAGGAGAGAAAAATGGCATTTCAAATTTGGGGCACAGCATGAGCAAAAGTGCAGAGACAGAATAAGAAAAAAACATCTGTTTCGAAGGACATATTCTGTCTGCTATTAAGTAGAGCTGTTATTAGGACAGCTTGGGTGACTTGAAAGCTTTGAAATATTAACATACTCCAACGTCAATTGAGTATGTTTACATAGAGGAAGTACACCCAGATTGGAAGATATTGACTGAGTTGGTAACAAGCAATGATCAAAGCCTTATCACAAAGTACTTAATAGTTAAGCATTACTGCTCTGATTTAAAATATTTATTGTAATATTGGGAAGGTCTCAAGTTCTTTTGTGGGCCCAGGTAGAGGCATATATATATATAGGAGAAGTTGCTAAGTTCAGAGAGATAAAGCAACTTCCTCATTATCACCCAGTAAATTATGAAGGCATGATTCAAATCCATTTCTCTCTTTCTTTAAAAAAAATTATACTATTTAAATAATATAGTGCTTTATCTAAATAAGAATAGTCCAAAAATGGAATGGACTGCCTTGTAAGGGAGTGACTACCAAGTGTACAGCCAGGGGCAGGATCACTGTCAGGAAAGGATTTTATAGAGGTGATTCAGATATGGGGGTTAAGGAACAAGGTGTACTTGCTACTTAACTATTAAAGATCCCTTCCAACTTGAAGAATCTCTGATCTAATCTAAATGTTTAAGGGCACATTTTTTACTGTTATACTTTCATAGTAGAAGCGCACGCGCACACACACACACTAATTAAACAATAAATGACTTTTCGTTTTCAGCAAAATTTCCTCCAAGTATCCTTCCCTGGAACTTACATTTTAGCTTCCCAGTGTTCTCAATCATTATTGCCTAAGGTTTTCTGACTGGCAAATGTTACTTCTTTGAAGACTTCTTTTATTCTTAAATAAATTATTGGGCTCTCTACTCAGGAATGTTGACCCTGCAGAGTCCTCCAGACAAAACTAAGGTTGTCATAGTTACTGTAAGGTAAAATGGCTGTCTGGTGAAATCCTTAGAATTGCACAAAATAACTTAGACTATTCTTCATAGAAGAAAACTGGCCGCTATTGCTTGAAATAAAAGCAAAGATATCAAGCGTGTCACTGAACAAGCTTGGGAACAACAAATCTTTTGATGTTCTTGCCTTTACTTAACACTATCAGTGTGTTACCTTGAGTACTGTCAAAGAAAAATGAATATTTACAACACATGGTAAACATTGGACTCTGGTTATCAAAACATCAGTGGGAAATATCTGGTGATGGAGCTTCTGATTTCCCCTTTGAGTCCCCATCCTGGCTGTAGGACAGACTGCCACTTCATAGCTATAAAGATCAAAAAAATTTTAATAAAATGGATCTTCTGCTTCAGACAGCTAGACAGAGAGGAAGACAGCTTGAATCAGGCCTGAATAGCTGTCAAGAAAAACATGTTGCTTCATCTCTCTTCCCTTCCACCCTCCGGCTTTAGGGTCAATCACCTGGAACTGGGATGACTGTCAGGAGCAAATCTTTAGTTCAGACAGCAAGAAGAAAATTTGGAATGTTTTCTTTTTAATGACAACAGGATTTGGTTTGCTTAGCATAACATAAGTGCATTATCCTATTCATAGCTTCTCCATAACTTATTTTTATTTTCACGTCTTTTGCTTTTCATTGAGTTGTAGAAAGCTTCCCTCTCTCTCTCTCTTCCTCTCCACTCCACCTCCTTTCTCTCTCTATCTCTTATTATCTCTCTCTTCCTCCCAAATAAAATTATGAGAATAACTGCCTGTCCTGGTCAGCCAACTAAACTTCCTCTTATAGTTATGTGTGAGAGATGAGAAATGCTTCTCCCCTACTTGAATACAAATTAATTCAGAAAAGACCAACCACACTTTGACAGCTTGAGGGTCTCCAGCTAATAACAGACCTTAAAATAAAAGTAATTAACAAAAATCAAACTAGCACAGTGCCATTGATGTTCACCTCTATTGCATTTCTACCAACCCCATCCTCTTGCAGGGAACAAAGAATATAACACAGCCTTCATATTTAAAGGCTTGAAAAAAGTATCTGGGGTCAGAAATCACTATGTGGCCATAAATTAAAGGCAAGCTGGAGTTATAAGTTGCAACCCTGTGTTGAAAGCCTCTGAACCAGGGGAAAATGAAAGCAGTTGTCCACAACCAACAGTCTTTTCCCAGAACTAAACCCGACTGAAAATCTTCCAAAACATATTTTGAGCAGCTTTCTTTGAGGAGTCAGTCCTCCAAAGATTTCCCAAAAGACTACTACTAAGTCTAAGACAGTATATTCAGTTTTCTCTGTAACCGGGTGCAATTCCTCTACTGGATATCATCTTGATATTAGGGAGAAGAAAAGGAACTTGACTCTTACAGACTGTTCATTTAAATCGTAATGGTTATGAGTTTATGCAGCATGAAATCCTACCTATTAAGACTCTCAAAACCTAAAGGAATAAGGTCACATCTTTGGGAATCTAATATGGGGTCTTATCCAATGTGTGACTGAATTTTTCCAACTGCTATGTATACTGTGTTAGGAAGAGAAGAATAAGCTATGAAAGAATGAAGTATTTTCATTGGTGATTTCATACACTTAACTTTACCAAGGGGTGAAAAGGTTAGCTGAGATGAGAAGGGGCAGGAGCAGACCTAAGCCCTGAGCTGCCACTATGAAGCTCATCGTCACTGGAAATGCTAGTCTCTGAATAACAATAACAACACATTTAAACTGATCTCTTACTATGTATCTTCATGTTTTATATGGATACAGGAAACAAGAGTCAGTCATGTGTCCTCAAGGAGCTATTGCAACCCAATAGGGTAGACTCTCTCCAGACACTCTAGCAGTTCGTGCTTCCCTATCACTGTGTTCATAGAACAATTAAAACTCATATTGTCATCCATATATTTATAATGAATGTCTTCGCAGCTGGGCTGTGAGGCCTCTGAGGGCAGTTCTTTTCACTTATATATCCATTACACCTAGCAAAGATAGTGGACACCCACTGAAAAATGTTTCAATAAATAAAAAAATAAAAGAAGACAGGTATGGACTACACAAAACAAAATCAGGAATGGGTCAAAGTTGGAAGCTTCTAATCTCATCTTTCTCCAATATACTTTTTCTTCCAATATACTTTCTATACTTCTAGCAGAGTGAACTTCCCCACAAACTTGGTCAGATCACTACCCTAGTTTAATGAGTCTGCACTGCCTTGGGGCTATAACCTGAACCCCTTAAGCATAGTACACAAGGACATCATGATGTGCTCTCTGCCTGTCTTACCTCTCACCATAACATGGGTCACACTATTGCAACCATGGTGACTCCAACTAAACTATAAGTTCCTTTAGGGTAAGAATCTTGTCTACTTTATCTGTATGGTACAAGTGCCTAAGCAGAGTGTCTTAATACCTACTAAACATTTACTATTTACCAGATCCCTCCAGTGATGCTGGCATGCTACCACATATTCATTTATTCTTATATTCTCTTTCATTTAACTGTGCATCATAGCCCTTATAAAATTTGCTAAATACACAATAATTCCCAAGACTTTTTATGAATCAGTAAACTCAGTTTCTAGTCATGGCTGTTCTACTATTTAGGTGAATTCATCTCTGCTTGCTTCCTTGCTCATTAAAGAAAAATAATAGCACCTATATTTTTACCTTACATGATATTCTAAGCTGACATACTTTTTGGAATATGGCACAATATAAATAAATACCCATGCACACAAATGTTATAAAAAGCAAATAACATAATTATATAAGTGTAAAGTGGTATAGTTATAGTATTTTATATGGATTGACTGAGTCTGGAGCCAGATTGCCTGGATTCAAATCTTGGCTCAGCCACCTGTGATCAAGGGTTCTCTTTTAATTACTGTCTTCATCTATAAATGGAGATAATAATTGTACTTACTACTTTGGGTTGTATTAAAGATGAGTAAGTTAATGTAAAATACTTAGAACATTACCTGGCATGTAGTAGATACTCAACAAATGTCAAAACAAGTGTTTTTTCTGGTTATCTGTGACTTGATTGTGGCAGTGACTGTCAAGTTATCCATTCAGTAAAGACAAGAGCTGTATACATCTGATAGCTACCTAAGCCCTAACAGCTAAATCCCAGCATGCTCAGAGATAGTCTCACCCTCTAAATTCTACCCAAAATGTAACATGTATGGCCAACTCTTGAGAACTTTCCAAACACTTAAAGTATGCCACATAGTCCTCAAGATTGAGTACATTTTCACTGACCTGAAAACTTTGTGGATTTTCCCCTGTAACCAGGGAAAGTTCCAAGTTTATATATATCCAATGTAATAGCCAACTCCCCTCAAGTATGTGTGATATGAGGGGTTCCCCAAAACCTGTTTTCCAATAAATCCCTACTGAACTTCTCTGTTCCACCACCCTCCTGTTTGATAATACAGCCAATTGTCAGAGCTCTCTTGAGTCAGCAAAAGATCAAAGGATGAAAGGTTGAGGTGAGGAGAGCTTTCTAGGTTAATCACTTCTCAGAGTTTCAAATAGGGTAACTGAGCTCCCTTGAGCCAGTTCATCTAGGATTATATCTTATGACAGTTTCCCAAATCCTATTCAAAAGATATCATAGATAATTAACGTATGTACACAGAAATGTACACAGAAAGTAAATGTGTTTGATTTTAGACATCTGAATTTGCAATGTAGGTGGAACCAGACATTCTTATTGATCCTAAAGCCAGACTCTCAGGGATGGAAGATATTTTTACTATTTCACAAAACAAAAGAGGATTTGAAAAAGGCAATTTGATTGGAGGGTATGAGCTAGAGGTAATTTTGAAAGGATGAAAGAGACTTGAGTCTTATTTAAAATACTGGAAGAATGGGCCTAGAAAGGGAAAGGAAGGGTTCATCAAATGGCTTCCTCTAGAAAAACTGATCCAAAGATGAGCTACAAAGATAAGAAGTCACTATGTTGGCCCAATTCTGATTGCTTCATCCCTACCCCAACCATTCATCTGCTAGTAGAGAGGGTAGTATTGTTTTGGTTTCCAGCAGGCTGTTAAAGTTGAATTTATAATGCTTGCAATGAATTCTTAGTTTTAGTATGTGTATTTTTCTCAACCATCCTCCAATACACTTATTTTTGTTGTTACTTTTTAAATGACCTAGTTCAGTTGCTTCTGCAGATCACACGCAATTCCCAGTAACTAATTTTAACTTTTTCATCTGGTTCCAAGAATAAGCCAGTGCCCAGCAGAGAGCTGATGTTGGTCTTGGAAAACTGCACTCTCTCAAAAGAGAAGTGCAGTATAAGCCTCCAATTCATCAGACCAATGGGCCTCTCTAGGTACAGTTAATAGGCCTAGGTAGGAGACATATGATGTCTGCAAGCTCAAAACTTCTCAATCAGACTCTCAATTAAGAGTTATTCTTTTTTAACTCCTTTACTCCAATTTCCTATTCTTTAACTTTTTTCCAACTTTGCTTATGATCTACATGATGTTATCAAATCAATCATTTTGGCTAAACAGATTAGTTAGTTGTCTCTAGCAAGGAAAGAATTGATTCAGTCCTACAGTCAAGTCCATTTTTTAAACTCAATCTTAAAAAATTAAGTCACTTTCATCAAGGGAACATTCTGCCAATCAATTCTATCAAGGAATTATTTCAGTCAAATAGATAATTCCATCTATCAACAGCTCAATTCTGCTTCATAAGTAATTAATTCAGTATAACTGCATATTAGTTCTGTCAATTAATAAGTTTATTCAGCCTATCAAACAATCACATTTAACAGATTCTATTCACCTCATTGGATAAGCTGACAAGAATAGATAAAAATTCTTGGGAGTAGGGGAAAGAGGGCACAGAGTTCCTCAAAGATTCTTGCATCTAGAATATGATGTGGTATGTATTGAATGTGCCGCCACGGCAAACTCACAAGAACTCTGAACTAAGGGAAATTTGTGGGAAAGTAAAATTGCAAATAATAGCTTATTGTTAACACGATATACTCAAGACAGACTGTGGAAACATTTTTTGATATATCATTCACACCTTGAAATGTTGGTTCAGAGTTTCAGTTCTACTGTGAGAAAAGATTTATCAGCTTCTTCATAGAAATTGATAAATTCCTTAATAGACCATTTCAGAAATGACTATCAGCATCATCAGTACCCTCAAAATGCATTTAGTAAGAAACTTACCATACAGGAGTATTGGAACAAAATTTACACTTTGGGCTGCTTACTGGTAGCTTATACGCTAACGATGAGTCAAATATGTATTTATAGGAAATATATACAACTATATTAAAGCATTAAACCCAAGAAGTGAACAAACATTAAGATATATGCATCCAGGTCAGAGGTAAATGTACTCTATAGGAGTAAAGATCAGTAGGAAAGTTTTTCTGTTCTAATAATGTGATATAAAGGGAGGCTTCACCTCTTCTCTCACTAATTCCAGAAGACTTTATAAAGTTGGAAACCCATCTTGACTTAATCAGGTCCTCTTACTAACTTCACATTCCTTCTACAATTTATTAACCACATATCCACATGGTACAGACATTGGAACATTTCTAAATTCTCTAGAATATACCATTTTGCTTCCTCTAGCCCCACCCCCAGCCCAGTATATTATGATTTAAATTATAAGATTGCACACTAAAAGCCTTCGTTTCAGGGCACATGCAGTCACCTATGTTCTTTAGTAGCTGCAAAGAAATCTCTGCATTTCTAAAGTGTTCTTTTCAAACACTTAAAAGAGAAAAATGATATATTCTTCAGAAGGATACAGAAATATGGAGTCTTCTCTGCACAATTTTCTTTTCCTATTCTAAACCAAAATAATAGAAGAAAAAGGGAAAACATAATAGTTCAACATGTGTTAAGCTCATGCTATGCCAGACTCTAAGCTTCTTGAGACGAGGAACTATCTATTTTCATCTTAAGGTCCCCAGCACCAGAATGTTTGGACACAATATACATTTAACATGTATTTGATAACTAAATGAATTAATGAAAAGCAAATTGTAGCCAGCAAAGATGACTAAGGTATGGCTCATGCTCTCAAAGAGCTCATAATATAATAAGAAGAATCAGTTGAATAGACAGTTTACTGAAATACAAAATAAGTATTATAAAGAAAGTATATAATAAGAACTATAAGAGTAGAAAGAGAGCAGTTAATTTTGACTGGGGGTAACTGAGAAAGCGCCTAAAAGAGGCAGCACTTCAGCTGCGCATCAATTCAGATTTTTATGCAACCATTTGACACCAGGAAATTTTGACCTGGCTACCTTAGCCCAGCCGTTTTGATGGGGCCAATAATCATACTCAGTAAACTATCTACTCACTCTCTAAGAATTTACTTTTATCTTGATAGACAATTCAAATATCCTAATTTTCCCCTGAAAGTCAAAGATGTTGGAAAGAGAAGGTATTTGAGCCATATTAAGATCTCTTTTTCTTAGATCCAGGATGTACAAAAAATCTTCAGTTGAATCTGTAACAATAGTCTCAGGGATCTTAAAAATATACATATATTTAATATCATTGCATTCCTTTGAGAGTTTTTAAAAACATGATTGACACCTCCTTAGTAGTTAACGTGGCTGACTCCAACAGATATATATATTTAATTTTTTACTATATATAAAGGTAATGCACTCATCAATTTTTTTATACTCATAATTCTGTATTTGTTTCCCAAAGGAATTCCAATACCATAACCTGCCTGGATGGTTCTCATTGAATTTTATCAATTTTTTAATAAAGAAATTAACAAATAAGAAAGTAAAAGACCCTAAAAATTAGGATTGGAGTTAGGCAGAGATGTGTGCTTTATACATCAACTGATAAGTTTAAAGCAATAATAACTATTCTTAGTTGGAACAGTTTCATCAAAACGACCAGATTAAAATGTACTGCTTTAGATTTTTGACAGTAGGAAGTAGCTGATTTGGAAAAGATATATGACTAGAGTAAAAGAGACTGATTAGTTAGTGATAACTAAGAACATCACCAGAAAAAGGAAAATAATGTCATCAAATGACATTCTACTTATGCCAACAGCTTACAGAGAGATGTACTTTATAAAATGAGAAGTAGGGACATTTCAATACTCCATGGAAGTGAGAGATAAAGCAATGAAGATAAAATTAAATTGAATAATGACATAAAATAGATTAAAAAATTTTACTTTGTACCTGTTTGCACTCCTATAAACCTTACTCTACTATGACATACCTAAGGAAAAATAAAGGTGAATATTTATGCTTTTATCTTATCTAAAGAATAATGTGCTAAATGATATCCACATCTAACTATTCTGAAATAGAGCATGTCTAGCTAGTGGATCTATAGGACAAATATATAAGTTCCAGTATTCCTCTGTCACCCTATTGGGAAATACCAGGAAAAACTAACCAGGGGCCAGGTCTGTAAATCCAAATATATGTAGCAGTTGTTCTTAACTTTTGGAGGATTTCAGATCCTTAGAGAATTTGATCAAAGCCTAAAGACCCCATAAAAATGCACATATGCATATACACATGAATTTTTTGCATACAATTTCCAGGGATTGATAGACTTGAGTTTAAAGTCCTCTGTCTTGGTTTATTTTATCTCTGAGCATGGTGCTTTCTATCCTGCCTAAAGATATAACATTCTTACTTGAATGCTAGTGGGGTTGCCTTCCAGAGACATGCTCCTTGCTTTCTCTGTGCCTCAAGTACTATGTTGATGAAGTGTGGATAGTGACACAGCTCAACTTCACTTGGGGTCCTTGGGCAATTGGCATATTGCCACAAGTGGTAACCTTGTCTTGGAGGCTAATGTGCCAGCTCATGTATAACAATAACATAGTAAAAATAACAGAACAAGAACTGTCCAAACTTTTTTTTTTCACCCAGCACATTGATAGGCATGCAAAACCCCACTGGAGGTATAATTTTTTTCACCTTCTTTCTACATTAATTTTTCTTCCTGATTTCAATTAGCCAAACTTGAATGGAAACATTACAGACAGTTCAACCCCACCTCAGAGCTGTGTAGACAGCACTTACTGCCAAGCTGTCTATCACCAAGACAACTAGGCCAATGTGCTTTGCTCTGTGTAAATACCTCATCAGGGCCAGTCGCAGAAGGAGCCTATTTGTAATGACTTCCCATCAGATCAAAATCCTTACTCTTAGCAATCAAAAATATTTTTTGAAAGTACCTGGGGTATAAATAATCATTGGTATTTTTAAATAATCCTTCATGCTGATTAACAGGAAGCTTTTTTTCAGAGATAGTCTCACATGAAGGCCGGTTGATTAAAGGGATCTAGAAAATCTCTCTCTTCCCCAGTAGATCTGAAGTTCCTCTATTTGTGAGTCATTATTATTTTTTCTTTGCATTAATCACAACTTTCTTCCAACATCTTATTCTAAGCCACAAATTCCCCTGAAGTGGTCATCAATAATATAGTAATCTTCTGTCTCTAGTCTCTTCTCTTTAAAACATTTCAAATGAAATGATAAAAGGTGAGATTGCTGACACTGTTACCTCAAATGAAAAATTGAGGAGGTGGGTTAACTTTCTGGGCACAGTGGCATTAGCAAAGTGATATTTTTGATAAGTTCAGTACACATAAATGAGTCAAAAGCAAAAAACTCAAAGAAAGTTTTTTTTTTTAAATCTCAGCAAAAACTGACAAAACAGTGTAAAGCAATTATATTCCAATAAAGAGCTTTAAAAAATCTCAGCAAAAAAAGAGTTGGTTTTTTGGTCCTTAGGGAACTAGCAGAGGTGCCAAATCATTGTACTCCTCCCATCCAGACTTCATTACAGCTTATCCACCCTCAGGAACCTCTGAGCAGCCCCTCACAAATAGCCTCTGTTTGTTGGTCTCCTTGGTGGCAAGTGTCTGCTAATCAAAGGCTTAAGAATGTGTGGGGTTTAGGAGTCAGCTCTGACTGGAAGGAAAACTTTCCATTCAGCCTTGGGCAACAATACTGGAGCTTTTTTGAATGTTGTAATCAACTCTGTGCCAAATGGGGCCCAATCTCCCCCTACACAGCCCCAGGACTCCAAAGAAAGAAGTGTTTTCAATTCTCTTCAGAACATCTGATCTCTCACATTGCAGACCAAATAAAAACAGTCTGGGCCAATTGTGCCTCCCCTACCCCCATCTACTGTGGAATCCACCTGGGAGAAACTCAGGAAAGTTGGCCTCAGGCCAGCACTGGCCTTCTGTAGAGGCAGAAAATTTCCCTCACCTTCCTTCCATGGACTGTTCTGGACACCAAAAGGAGAGCCTCTACCCCAGATATCCCACAGACAGAGGCAGCTATGAAGGTCAGGGCAGGACCTGAGATGATGTTAGCTAGGTCTTAGCTAGACCTAAAAACTTCTAACATCTGAGTTGGTATTTTCTTTTTTTTTTTTAATCTTTATTGGAGTATAACTGCTTTACAGTATTGTGTTAGTTTCTACTGTACAAAAAAGTGAATCAGCTATATGTATATATATATATATATATCCCCTCCCTCTTGAGCCTACCTCCCAATCTCCCTATCCCACCCCTTTAGGTCTTCACAAAGCATCAAGCTGATCTTCCTGTGCTCTGTAGTAGCTTCTCACTAGCCATCTATTTTACATTTGGTAGTATGTATATGTCAATGCTACTCTCTCTCTAAGTCCCAGCTTCCCCTTCCCCTGGTATCCTCAAGTCCGTTCTCCACGTCTGCATCTCTATTCCTGCCCTTCCACTAGGTTCATCAGTACCATTTTTCTAGATTCCATATAAATGTGTTAGCATACGGTATTTGTTTTTCTCTTTCTGATTTACTTCACTCTATATGACAGACTGTAGGTCCACCCAGCATACTATTTTGTTAGTTACATTTATTTTATTATTATTATTATTATTATTATTAGGTAGACTATCAGGAAAAGTGGAAAGAGTTGCTTGAAAGTTGAAATGACTAGGGATTGAATTTCACTCAGCACCAATGCTTACTAACTATAACCTTAGACAACTTATTTTACAGACCAAGGCTCTCATCCCAGGTCTCCCACTGATCACCTCTGTGACCTTGGCCAAATCCCTACCTGCAACCTTGGTCTTCTTATCATAAAAATGAGAAGGTTGCACTAGAAGATCTCTAAGAACCTCTTCAAGTCTAATAGTCTGTCACTTCTGAGATCCTGAGTTAAGAAAACATTCAAGTGGGATTGGACACAGAAGTTATTGTCCACCCCATCTCCAACCACCACCAACCTCAATTGGCTTTGGCATAGTTCCCCAAGCCATTTTCTTGGGGGAGCCTTCTAGGCCTAGAAACAGGAAGGAGGAGTAGGCAATGCAAGGACAGGTCCACAACAAAAGTCCAGCTGGTCATGCTCAAAGTAAAAAGTAGCTTGAAACTGCAGGTTTCCAGGTCAGAAATAGCAGTTTATGAGCTAATAATAAGGTAGTATCAACTTTTCCCTAAGAATTTTACCAAGTAAGTCTTGTCAGGTAGCTGAGGGGTACCCTGGAGAACATGGTTCAAAACTGCCATAGCCATGGCTCAGAATGTGGCTACAGCTAATGCATCCTGAGCATATTAAGGGAAAAGCAAGTGGTCCAGTCCAGGGGAATCAGGGAACATGAGGCTGGGAAAGTTCTTGGACACAGAACTATAGAAGGAAACACCTCTAAGAACCCAACAGAAGGACACAAGGACAGAAAGCCATTTCATGCTGCCAGAGTTATAAACTGCATCAGAGGAAATGATGTCAAAGGCCTGGACAAGCCACAGACAAATAATGGAATGAGGACTCTTAGAAACTAAAACTTAAAGACCTAAATGAACAACAGGCTAAAAGGCAATCATGAAATTTCAGATATTGTCATAACTTCTTAAGGAAAACTGTTGGGAGAGTGGAATGGGATAGTGATGCTGAAAAGAATCCCATGAAATTCTTCTTTGTTTGTTCTTAAGATATAATTGTTACCACTTAAGGCTGTTGGTGTAGGAATATGAAGGAGACTATAGTGAAATTCTAAGCAATATGATGCTTAGAGTAGAAATACAGGCTATTTCCATACTTGAAATATTTTAGTCTGAATTTATTAAAATAAAACTAAATAAATAAACCTAAGATAAAACTAAATTAAGAACAAGGCTAAACAAACTTATGTTTTTGTGTTCATGATACTAAATAAACAAATTTTAGTGAATTCTCCCTTTTTAACTAGTTGGTTGGTATTGTATAGATGTGGCCAGCATCTAACATGCTTTCAATTGTGTCCTCAGCCCTCAAGACCCTGGGGGTCTGAAATCTCAGCCAACTTTGCAATTTAATCCAAAACCCAAAGCAGTTAAGATTCCAAGTAACCTGTTACCCTCTGCTAGCAAAACATCACTCATGGTTTGAAAAATACCATTTTTAATAACCCCTTTTCAGTTTTCTGGCAGGCCCCCAACTTCACTTCAAAGTTGATTTTCCCCAGTGAGAGTACAGCTAGAAGAATCCAGAAGTGCACTGAGCCATGCTCCCACTACTCCAGGCTATGAAGGCCCAGCTCTAGGGCAATGAAGAAGGCTGGAGTGGGAAGGTGGGCAGGAAAAGGGGCGGGCTCTGGATCACAGGCAAATGGCCTAAGTTCAGGCCTTCCCAGAGACAAAACAATGCAACATCCTCAAGAGTGAACAACTGGAGAAGTTGAATCCAAATTAAATTTTGTATTATATCATTTGGGCTTATTTTTTCAATAAATTTGATAAAAGAAACCACTATAGTTTGGGCTGCCTCTTGAATGCCATGTATTTTTGTTTCAGTGACCCACTCTTCAGATGTCACACAAACAGATGCCAAGAAGACAATCTATGAAGAGAGGCACTAGGGGCAGAAGTAGGGGCAAGGAAACAGAACTTCGTCTTTGGAGACCTAGGGTCTCTTAAGACAAGTGCAGACTGAACTCTCCTTAAACTCCAAGACAGTAGCCTTGATGTCCTAAATTTACTCTTGTATTTCTTGCCCAGGACTAGTGAAGTTGGGGTTTCCAATAAAATGACCACTTCACTCAAAATGTTGCATTTAAAATCCAAGTGTTCTTAAAACAGCAGAGTAGGAGTTTGGCCAGAAAGTGCTTTCTAGTACAAACACTAGTGCACTTTTACAAGACAGTTAAAGCCCAAAATTATGTTGCTAATTAATTTTATATTTCCTCCAGCTACCTAGAACCAACTGTGTTCCAACATTCCCCAATTGAGATTTTGCCAAGAATTCAGATAATAACATTTATGGACCATGCCAACAGTTGAGGTCATGTTTTCTGTCTAAAGGGAAAAAGGAAAGAAAAATAAATAGGGAAGGATTTGTGGAAAGTACATATTAGAAGATATAGGGGCAGAAGGGAGAGGAAAGAGACAAGAGGTAAAAATCTTTATACAGCAACCAATCCCAAACAGACACACATAACAAAGGAGGTCCTGGAGCTCTTGAGTTTGTATTATTTGGAGGTAAAAGTGAAGCAAAACAGGAGAATGCAGTGACTTTAGGGAATTTTAGAGAACCAACAATTTGATCTCAAAGAAATAACCTTCCTCCCCACAAAGTGTAAAGAATATGAAAAGGGAAAGCCCCGATACTTTGCATCATGGCTCGCACAAATGTTCTCTATCAAGTGCATGCCAGGAATGTGAATTGCTTGCTACTTGATTTGGGGTTCTGTAACTATCAGTCTTTTTTTTTTTTTTTTTTTCAGAACAAACTCACATTCCAAGGACTAGAAAGTATCCTAAACATTAGGGTTAAAAAGGAACTTGGATCTTATCTTACCTAATTTTCCCCATTCTAGGGATAAGGAAATTGGGGAAGCTGAAGAAGAAGCTTGGCCATATGGTAAATTAGTGGTAGAGTCAAAACTAGAACCCAGATCCAGTGGGGCAGTTCCTAAATGTCAGTTCATAATGAACATTTCATTGGTCCAAGGGAAAAATGAGAAAAACAAGAATTATATAGTGATTGTTTTATAAAGTTAAATTTTTAAAACTATTTCTAATTTTGAGATTATATCAATTTAACATTCTACTTTTGAATGTTAAAATGTCCCTTCTTTTATGAAATGATAATCAAAAAGAGTAGTTGTTATTTTATAATGTCCTTAATTAGCAAAACAGTAAATTGGCAGCCCTACGTGAAGGTGCAAGATTTTTTTGGAAAATATTTGGTGTGTGAATACCATGTCTTCTACCATTAGCCTAGTCCAATTCTGGTGTCAGGCAGGATGTCACCACTCAATTCAAGGTATCTTCTGCCCCTAAGAGGTTCTGTACCCACTGAATATGCCACTGAAGTGTCATATAGTGAACAAAGTATCAGAAACAGACTGATTTGGCTGGGATGTGAGGTGGAAGACAAACTAGAAAAGAAACACATGACTGTACATGTAGAAACAAATTGATTTATGACTAATGCCTCATCCTGTCTTTTGTTATGGTATCTTCAAGTTAGCATAATACCCTGATTTAATAGGCAATAGCTCCTCCACTACATATTTATATGTTTCATTTGTGGCTTAATTCAAGGTTTTGTCATGAGGGAAAAAGGCACAGATACTCAATTTCAGTTAGGTAGGCACATTTTATCGATGAAGCTAAAAGAAGTTAACTTACTTGCCCAAGACAAATTGGTTCATATGGGACTGAGCCAGAAATAAATCCTGGAACTTCATTCTAGAACTAATAATCCTTCTTTAAGCCCACATTTCTATCCTGTGTGCATCTTAACTGATTATCTGGATATGACCCATCAGCTGGCCAATGACATTGTGGTATGCACCATCTATTCCCAAAGTGCCCAGCATCACCATTCTAGGTGCCAGGAGCAAGAAGCACCAAGCTCCAGGATCCAGAGGAATTACAAAGTTACTGGGAATATAAAGGCTTACGGCTCCTGGCTACTTGCTGATGTGAGTTGTGGGAAATAAGTGTCCCAACAATCCTATCACTGTAGCCACATCTTTCTACCACTTCTGGCCATATAAAGGCCAGAGGAGTGAACCAGTGTATCAAAATGCACACCTAAGTAGCAGCAGCAGCAGCAGCAGCACCATATCATTATCATTACCAAATTTTCAGTGATCCTCCTTGAGATGACTTGACTTATAGATTATCTAGGTTAAGTGTTTCATCCTAGTCATCACCTTCCACCAAACAATCAAGACCCACCCTAATAATCCAAACAGATTTTAACATCAGCCTAAACCAAATGATTTTAAATGTATAACAAAAATACTCCATAATATACGCCAAAGCCAAACTGAAATGCATTTGAGATTCCTGCTATTTGGAATGGTCACTGTTTGGGATGCTGCTACTTGGGATTCTGGATGTTTGGGACAATCCCCATCTCTGCATCCCTATATGCAAGTGGTCAAGAATCACATGTTTTTAAAACCCAGTGGCAGGGCAAGAATAAAGACACAGATGTAGAGAATGAACTTGAGGATGGGGGGTAAGTTGGGGGTGCAAGAAGGGGTAGGGAAGGGGAAGCCGGGAGGAAGTGAGAGAGTAGCATTGACATATATACACTACCAAATATAAAATAGATGGCTAGTGGGAAGCTACTGCATAACACAGGGAGATCAACTCGATGATGGGTGATGACTTAGAGGGGTAGGATAGGGAGGGTAGGAGGGAGGCTCAAGAGGGAGGGGATATGGGGATGTATGTATAAATACAGCTGATTCACTTTATTGTACAGCGGAAACCGGCACAACAGTGGAAAGCAATTATTCTCCAATAAAGATCTGAAAAAAAAAAAAAAGAAGCACATGGCAAAGACTGCCTTCTGGCTGCTTATTAGGTTGGTGGCTAGCAACTTCCAGGGCACTGACTCAGCACAGTGCTAGGAAGAACTACATAGTGGTCACTTAGCTGTGGCCTAGCCAGAATCTGCCTTCATTCATAATAAAATAATCTTTGAGAAGGAAACTACTATCTCTATCTGGAAAGGCACACCCCAATACAGATCTCAGACCTAGCCCATCAATAAATGTTCATCTCTCAGACCCTGGTAAAACAAAACAGGGCTCAGAGGCTTTGGGTAAAAGTCAGCTTCTGAGACTCACATGGGAAAAGTTAATATGGTGGTAACGAGCCACTTAAATGCCTGTCTGCCTATGTTACAATAACATGCCCTTTTCATTCCTTCAAAAGCTCTCAAAGGGCACTGTGGACAGCTGCATTTTGTAGGTATTTCTCACAGTCCACACACCTACCCACAGAAAGCAAATTGCTTTTTATATCTCCCAAGCTTTGTTTTTTATACTTATTGGGGCTTTCCCTTTCCTTTAAGTACTTTTCTTTTTGTTTTTTCTTTCTTTTGTGCTGTTCATTCTTTGGGATTTTTTCTTTTTATCCTATCCAGTGAGGAGGTATTTTTTTTAATTTGTTGTTTTTGTTGCTGCTACTGCTGCTGATATTATTCCCTGTCCTTTCCTTCTAATTCCCTTTGCTTTCCTTTTTTGTTGTGTTTTGGGGCAATTTCCTTTTCTGTTTGGAGGAATTTTAGTTTTTTTTTTGTTTTTTGGTTTTTGGTTTTTTTGCATGTTGGGATTTTTCTTATTTCTCTTTTGCTTTCTTATTTTATGTTTTATAGGGGTTTTCTGTGTTTGGTTTATTTGCTTCTTTTTGTTTGTTTGTTTGTTTTTTGCAGGTTTTCCATTTTTATTTATCTTTTTCTCTTTTGTTAGCTTGTTTTCCTCTTTTTGTATTTTTCTTTTCCATGTTTTTTTTCTTTCTTTGGGTTTTGGGTTTTATTGTGTTTTTAGTTTTTGTTTTGGGTTTTTTTGAGGTGTTTAGGGGATGTTTTAGAATTTAGGGTCTTTATTTTTCTTTCAAAGTTTCCCCCCTTTTCTATATTGTTTCTTTTTTAAATTTTATTGAAGTATAGTTGATTTACAATGCAGTGTTAATTTCTTCTGTACAGCAAAGTGACTCAGTTTTACATGTGTATACTTTTTCATATTCTTTTCCTATATTGTTTCTTTTTAAAAATCTTTTCTTTCTTATTTTTCACTTTTGGACTCTTGTCTTCCTTTAACATTTTATAATATTTTAACTGTGGAATCATTTTAGATTTGCATAAAACTTGCAAAGGTAGTACAAGAGATATCCCATTTATTCCAATTTACTCAACACCCAGTTTTCCCTATATTATTAACATCTTTCATTAATGTGGTGCATTTGTTACAATTAGTGAACTAATTCTAATATGCTTCTTTTTTTCTTTCAGAACTTTCATTGAGATACAATTGACATACAATAAACTGCATATATTTAAAGTGTACAATTTGATATTTTTTTCTTATTAGTAGTATATATATGGCAATCCCAATCTCCCAATTCATTCCGCTCCAACCCCTCTGCCCTCGCTTTCCCCATTTGGTGTCCACAGGTTTGTTCTACACATCTGTGTCTCCATTTCTGTCTTGCAAATCGGTTAATTTGTACCACCTTTCTATATTCTGCATATACGTGTTAATATACGATATTTATTTTTCACTTTCTGACTCACGTCACTCTGTATGACAGTCTCTAGGTCCATCCATGTCTCTACAAATATCCCAATTTCATTCCTTTCTACAGCTGAGTAATATTCCATTGTATATATATGCCACATCTTCTTTATCCATTCATCTGTCAGTGGACATTTACGTTGTTTCCATGTCCTGGCTATTGTAAATAATGCTGCAATGAACATTGGAGTGCGTGTGTTTTTTCAAATTATGGTGTTCTCTGGGTATATGCCCAGTAGTGGGATTGCTGGGTCATATGGTAGTTCTATTTTTAGTTTTGCAAGGAACCTTCATACTGTTCTCCATAGTGGCTGTATCAATTTACATTCCCACCAACAGTGCAAGAGCGTTCCCTTTTCTCCACACCCTCACCAGCATACACTGTTTGTAGATTTTCTGATGATGTCCATTCGAACCAGGATGAGGTGATACCTCATTGTAGTTCTGATTTGCATTTCTCCAATAATTAGTGATGATGAGCAGCTTTTCATGTACCTCTTGGCCATCCATAAGTCTTCTTTGGAGAAATTCCTATTTAGGTCTTCTGCCCATTTTTTGATTGGGTTGCTGGTTTTTGTTTTTTTTATATTGAGCTGCATGAACTGTTTATATATATTGGAGATTAATCCTTTGTCTGTTGATTCATTTGCAAATATTTTCTCCCATTCTGAGGGTTGTCTTCTCATCTTTCTTATAGCTTCATTTGCTATGCACAAGTTTTTGTTTCATTAGGTCTCACTTATTGATTTTTGTTTTTATTTCCATTACTCTAGGGGGTGGATCAAAAAAGATCTTGCTGTGATTTATGTCAATGAGTGTTCTTCCTATGTTTTCCTCTAGGAGTTTTATAGTGTCTGGCCTTACATTGAGGTCTTTAATCCATTTTGAGTTTATTTTTGTCTATGGTGTTAGGGAGTGTTCTAACTTCATTCTTTTACATGGAGCTGTCTAGTTTCCCCAGCACCACTTATTGAAGAGGCTGCCTTTTATCCACTGTATATCTTTGCCTCCTTTGTCATAGATTAGTTGACCATAGTTTATCTCTGGGCTTTCTATTCTGTTCCACTGACCTATATTTCTGTTCTTGTGCCAGTACCATATTCTCTTGATTACTGTAGCTTTGTAGTATAGCCTGAAGTCAGGGAGTCTGATTCCTCCAGCTCCATTTTTTGCCCTCAAGATTGCTTTGATGGACTGGAGGACATGGGGTTGGGAGGCAAAGGGGAAGCTGGGACGAAGTGAGAGAGTAGCATACACATATTTACATTACCAACTGTAAAATAGATAGCTAGTGGGAAGTTGCTGTATAACAAAGGGAAATCAACTCGATGATGGGTGATGCCTTCGAGGGCCAGGATAGGGAGGGTGGGAGGGAGTTGTGGGAGGGAGGAGATATGGGGATATATGTGTAAATACAGCTGATTCACTTTGATATACCTCAAAAGCTGGTACAAGAGTGTAAAGCAATTATATTCCAATAAAGAACTTAAAAAAAAAGATTGCTTTGGCTATTCAGGGTCTTTTGTGTCTCCATATAAATTTTAGGATTTTTTGTTCTAGTTATGTAAAAAATGCCATTGGTAATTTGATAGGGATTGCATTGAATCTGTAGATTGCTTTGTGTAGTATAGTCATTTTCACAATGTCGATTCTTCCAATCCAAGAACATGGTATATCTCTCCATCTGTTTGTGTCATCTTTGATTTCTTTCATGAGTGTCTTACAGCTTTCTGAGTACAGGTCTTTTACCTCCTAAGTTATGTTTATTCCTAGGTATTTTATTCTTTTTGTTGCAATGGTGAATGGGATTGTTACCTAAATTTCTCTTTCTGATCTTTCATTGTTAGTGTATAGAAATGCAAGAGATTTCTGTGTGTTAATTTTATATCCTGCAACATTACCAAATTCATTCATTAGCACAAGTAGTTTTCTGGTGGCATCTTTAGGATTTTCTATGAATAATATCATGTCATCTGCGAAGAGTGACAGTTTGACTTCTTTTCCAATTTGGATTTCTTTTATTTCTTTTTCTCCTCTGATTGCTGTGGCAAAGACTTCCAAAACTATGTTGAATAGTAGTGGAGAGAGTGGACATCCTTGTCTTGTTCCTGATCTTAGAGGGAACACTTCAAGGTTTTCACCATTGAGAATGATGTTTGCTGTGGGTTTGTCATATATGGCCTTTATTATGTTGAGGTAGGTTCCCTCTATGCCCACCTTCTGGAGAGTTTTTCTCATAAATGGGTGTTGAATTTTGTCAAAAGCTTTTTCTGCATCTATTGAGATGATCATGTGGTTTTTAGCCTTCAGTTTGTTAATATGGTGTATCCCATTGATTGATTTGCATATATTGAAGAATCCTTGTATTTCAGGGATAAACCCCACTTGATCATGGCATATGATCCTTTTAATGTGTCATTGGATTCTGTTCGCTAGTATTTTGTTGAGGATTTTTGCATCTAAATTCATCAGTGATATTGGTCTGTAATTTTCTTTTTGTGTAGTATCTTTGTGTGGTTTTGTTATCAGGGTGATTGTGGACTCCTAGAATGAGTTTGGAAGTCTTTTTCCTCTGAAATTTTTTGGACTAGTTTAAGAAGAATGAGTATTAACTCTTCTCTAAATGTTTGATAAAATTCACCTGTGAATCCATCTGGTCCTGGACTTTTGTTTGTTGGGAGATTTTTAATCACAGTTTCAATTTCATTATTTGTGATTGGTCTGTTCATATTTTCTATTTCTTCCTGACTCAGTCTTGGAAGGTTATACCTTTCTAAGAATCTGTCCATTTCTTCCAGGTTCTCCATTTTACTAGCATATCGTTGCTTGTACTAGTCTCTTATGGTGCTTTTTATTTCTGTGGTGTCTGTTGTAACTTCTCCTGCTTCATTTCTAATTTTATTGATTTGAGTCCTCTCCCTCTTTTTCTTGATGAGTCTTGCTAGAGGTTTATCAATTTCATGTATCCTCTCAAAGAACCAGCTTTTCATTTTATTGGTTTTTGCTATTGTTTTCTTTGTTTCTATTTCATTTATTTCTGCTTTAATCTTTATGATTTCTTCCCTTATACTAACTTTGGCTTTTGTTTGCTCTTCTTTCTCTAGTTTCTTTAGGTGTAAGGTTAGATTGTTTATTTGGGATTTTTGTTGTTTCTTGAGGTAGGATTGTATTGCTATAAACTTCCTTCCTTAAACTGCTTTTGCTGCATCCCATAGGTTTTGGATTGTCGTGTTTTCATTGTCATTTGGCTCTAGCTATTTTCTTTTCCTCTTTGATTTCTTCAGTGATCTGTTGGTTATTTATTAGCATATTGTTTAGTCTTCATGCGTTTGTGTTTTCTACAGTTTTTTTTTCCTGCAATTGATTTCTAGTCTCATAGTGTTGTGGTTGGAAAAGATGCTGGATATGCTTTCAGTTTTCTTAAATTTATCAGGGCTTGATTTGTGACCCAAAATGTGATCTATCCTGGAGAATGTTCCGTGTGACTTAAGAAGAAAGTGTAATCTGCTTTATTTGGATGTAATGTCCTGTAAATATCTATTAAATCAAGCAGATTTATTATGTCATTTAAAGCTTGTGTTTCCTTATTAATTTTCTGTGTGGATGATCTGTCCATTGGTGTCAGTGGGGTGTTTAAAGTCCCCCACTATTATTGTGTTACTGTCGATTTCCTCTTTCACAGTTGTTAGCATTGGCCTTATGTATTGAGGTGCTCCTGTATTGTGTGCGTATATATTTATAATTGTTATCTCTTCTTCTTGGATGGAGCCCTTGATCTTTATGTAGTGTCCTTTCTCATCTTTTGTAACATTTTGTATTTTAAAGTCTATTTTCTCTGATATGTTTCTCTACTCCAGCTTTTTTTTAAATTTCCATTTGCATGGAATATCTTATTCCATCCCTTCACTTTCAGTCTGTATGTGTCCCTAGGTCTGAATTGGGTCTCTTGTAGACAGCATATATATGGGTCTTGTTTTTGTATCCATTCAGCCAGTCTGTGTCTTTTGGTTGGTGCATTTAGTCCATTTACATTCAAGGTAATTATCGATATGGATGTTCCTATTACCATTTTCTTAATTGTTTTGTTTTTGTTTTTATGGGTCCTTTTCTTCTCTTATGTTTCCGGCTTAGAGAAGATTCTTTAGCATTTGTTGTAGGGCTGATTTGGTGGTGCTGAATTGTCTTAGCTGTTGCTTATCTGTAAAGCTTTTGATTTCTCTGTTGAATTTGAATGAGATCCTTGCTGGGTCGAGTATTCTTGGTTGTAGGTTCTTCCCTTTCTTCACTTTAAATATATTGTGCCACTCCCTTCTGGTTTGCAGAGTTTCTGCTGAGATATCAGCTGTTTACCTGATGGGAGGTCCCTTGTATGTTATTTGTTGTTTTTCCCTTTTTGCTTTTAATAATGTTTCTTTGTCTTGACTACTGTGTGTCTTGGCATGTTTCTCCTTGGGTTTATCCTACTTGGGTCTCTCTGCACTTCCTGCACTTGCTTGGCTATTTCCTTTCCCAAGTTAGGGAAGTTTTCAACTACAATCTCTTCCTATATTTTCTTGGCTCCTTTCTCTCTCTCTTCTCCTTCTGGGAACCCTATAATGCAAATGTTGGTGCGTTTAACATTGTCCCAGAGGTCTCTTAGGCCATCTTCATTTCTTTTCCTTCTTTTCTCTTTATTATTTTCCACATCAGTGATTTTCACCATTCTGTCTTCCAGGTCACTTATTCGCCCTTCTGCCTCAGTTAATCTGCTATTGGTTCCTTCTAGTGTATTTTTCATTTCAGTTATTGTGTTGCATATCTCTGTTTGTTCTTTAATTTGTCTAGGTCTTTGGTAAACTTCTCTTGCACCTTTTTGATCTTTGCATCCAGTCTTTTTTCAAAGTCCTGTATCATCTTCATCATCATTATTCTGAATTGTTTTTCTGGAAGGGTGCCTATCTCCACTTCATTTAGTTGTTTTTCTGGGGTTTTATCATGTCCCTTTATCTGGTACAAAGTCCTCTGATTTTTCATTTTCTCTATCTTTCTGTGGCTGTGGTTTTCAGTTCCACAGAATGAAATACTGCTGATACTGCTTGATAGTGCTGTCTGCCCTCTTGTAGAGGAAGCTATCTAAGAGGCTTGTGAGTGCTTCCTGATTGGAGGGACTGATGGTGGGTAGGGCTGGGTGGGCGGATCTCAGTAAAACTTTAATCTGCTTGTCTGCAGATTAAATGGGTGGGGCCTTGATGCCACCCTGTTGGTTGTTTGGCCTGATGCTACCCAGCACTGGAGCTTACAGGCTCTTTGGTGGGGCTAATGGTCAACTCTGGGAGGTCTCACACCTGTGTGCACTTCCTAGAGCCCCTGCCACCAGTGTCCCAGTCCCCTTGGTGAGCTGCCTCCCACCTCTGCAGGCAATGCTCCAGTACCAGCAGGTAGGTCTGGTTCAGTCTCCTATGGAGTCACTGCTTCCCCCAGGTCCTGGTGTGCACACTATTCTTTTGTGTGCCCTCCAAGAGTGGAGTCTCTGTTTCCCCCAGTCCTGTGGAGGTCTTGCAATCAAATCCTGTTGCCTTTCAAAGTCTGATTCTCTGGGGATTCCTCCTCCCATTGCCAGACACCACAGGTTGGGAAGCCTGACATGGGGCTCAGAACCCTCACTTTAGTGGGTGGAATTCTGTGGTATAGCTGTTCTCCAGTTTGTGAGTGGCCCATACAGAGGTTATGGGATTTGACTTTATTGAGATTGTGTCCCCCCTACTATCTTACTGTGGCTTCTCCTTTGTCTCTGGTTGTGAGGTGTCTTTTTCGGTATGTTCCAGTGTCTTTCTGTCAGTGATTCTTCAGCAGTTAGTTGTAATTCCAGTGTTCTTGCAAGAGGGAGTGAGTGCATATCCTTATACTCCACCATCTTGAACTGTCTCCCTCTAATATGTTTTTATTAACTAAAATTCACAATTTATTTATGTTTCCTTAGCTTTTACTTAATGTCCTTTTTCTGTTCTAACATCCCATCCAAGGTACCATATTACATCTAGTTGTCATGTCTTCTTGGGCTCCTCTTGGCTCTGATAGTTTCCCAGACTTGTTATTTTGATGATCTTGATGATTTTGAGGTATTGGTCAGGTATTTCATAGAATGTTCCCCAGCTGAAATTTTTCCAATGGTTTTCTCATGCTTAGACTGGAGTAATGTGTTTTGGAGAGGAAGACCACACAGGTGAAATGCTTTTCTCATCACATCAAAAAAGAGCACATATATATACTACCAACTGTAAAATAGATAGTCAGTGGGAAGTTGTTGTATAACAAAGGGAGTCCAACTCGAGGATGGAAGATGCCTTAGAGGACTGGGGCGGGGAGGGTGGGGGGGACTCGAAGGAGGGTGTGGGGGGAGTTGAGGGAGGGAGGGAATACGGGGATATGTGTATAAAAACAGTTGATTGAACTTGGTGTACCCCCCCAAAAAATAAATAAATAAAATTAAAAAAAATAAAAATAAATAAATAAAAAAAGAGCACATACTATCAACATGCCTTCAGGCTATTGAAGTTAACCTTGATCAACGGGTTGAGGTATGTTTGCCATATTTCTCCACTATAAAGTTTCTTTTCTCCCTTTTCACACAGTACTTTTGGAATCAAGTCATTAAGCCTGCTGTACATTTAGAATGGCAGAGGTTAAGTTCCATCTCCTGCACAGGGGACACACATCCAAATAAATTATTTGTAACACTATATCATAGTATTTATTGTGTTGCTCCAATTATTCCAGCTTTGGCTATTGGGAGTTCTGTCAGGTTTGTTCCTGTGATCCTTTGACATGCTCCCTTCTTTTTGTTTTTTCACTTAACATTTAAAAAATATCTCTTCCTCTTTCTTCTTTTTTCTTTCTGTTTTGTTGGTCCTTTCCTTGCCTAGGGTGGGGGGTGGGAATCACTGTTTACAAAGGTAAATGGATGTGAGGGGCAACTAGGAGGGACTTCACCCAAACATCAGCTTCTATAGGACCAGATATTTCACTGTTAACATTAGCAATCCATTTCTTTGGTTTAAGCAATGTAAATTGTGTTAGCTGCCTCTGGAAAAAGAAGTAAATTAATCCTTGACACAATAAATCCTAAGGAAGGTAGAGAAGGATGGCCAAGAGGAAGGATTGTTCTTCAGAATGTGAAATATTTGCTTTAAGTGAACCAAAGACTCGTAAAGCAAAAAGTGACCTTCAAGATCTTTTAATTCACCCTGAAACTTAACTATAATAAGCAGTCCCTAGAATTAACAATTATAAATGAAGGTAGACGGTGGACTGGGAAGAGAGACATTTTAGGTTGTATAGGATGGTTAAACCAGGAAAAGATTTTCATTTTGGGGGTAGTTATTATATGACCTTGAAAGGAACAGAAAACATGGCATTGAGAAAAATGAGGGGGTCACAGGTAAATCTAGGCCAGTGTATGGAGCAAGAGTGTGTTGAGGTCTAATATTTAAAAAAAAAAGGATTTTCAATGAATTCCAAGGGTGCAGAAAACTATTCTGAATGACCAGACATCTACATGATGTTTTCTCTAGTTTAGGTCCCTCAGGATAATTGAAATATAATGTTTCTGTTAAACCAAACACCTAGCAGAACTCAGACCAAATTATAACCCTCATTCAAATAAAAGTATAGGCAGAAACAATGGCAAGTGTTAAGCTTTACACTCATCATAATATAAAATATAGGATTAGTTTACTTTTGATGTTTGTTATGGACATATTTAGAAGGTTATAGGATATAATAAGCCCTCTCAGGGAAAGAAAATCGCAAAAATTCAGCAGCAAGCTCCTATTTTGTTATTTTTCCTTCCCTACATTAAGTCCTGTCATGTGTATAGGAGTGCTACAGTGTTACTTAGGGGGAAACAGGATGATGGGGAAATGGAAAAAAGTTCCTGTGTTACTTTCCAGAGATAATCTATATATTTACACACACACACACACATTATAAAAACCTCTTTGGAAGGAGGAAAGATGGCAGCAAAGTAGAAGGACATGGAGTGCATCTCTCTCCACAGATGCACCAGGAATACATCAATAGATGCAACAATTCCCATAGAAAACTTGTTGAACACTAGCAGAAGACCTTGGACACTGGAAAGGACTACACAGATCCTGGCATAACTGGGTAGGACAAAAAATAAAAAAGAAAGGAGAAGGAGGATGAGAAAAAAAGGAATGGGACCTGCATCCCAGAGCTGGGGATCTGAAACAGAGGAAAGACTATGGGGACAGGAGGGAAGAAATCCACAGCAGGGAATGCCTACAACAGAAAACTGGGCTGCCATGGAATCAGGGCACTACCACTGAGTCACAAGCAGGGGGAGGAGCCACTATTGCAGCCTCTATCTCAGTGCCTGCAATGAACAAAAGGAGGCTAACTCTGGGCCATGTTGTCAAGCGGCAGTCAAAAAGGGATAGAAAATGCCCCCTCAGGGGCTGGTCCTAGCATGCCAGCTGCCAAGAGCCAGAAGAAATCTGGCCAGGTCGGGCCATCTCTGGAGATATTCCTCTTGCCCCCGGGTCCACTGGCTTCCCTGTGCAATTGGTGCCACTGCCATGGATCCTGCAATCCAAGCAGGATGCTACTGTTGACTCACCTGCAGGGGGAAGAGCCACTATTGTAGCCTTTCTCTCAGTGCCCACGATGAACAACAAAGGAAGCTCCCTCTAGGCATGGCTGTAGAGCTCCAGTTGACAAGTAATAGAAAAAGCCCCCTCAAAGGCTGGCCCTAGCATGCTTGCTGCCAAGAAACAAATGTCTGGCCAGGGCAGGCCATCTCCAGGGACATTCCTCTTACAGCCATGCCTGCTGCCTTCCCTGTGCAATTGGCACCACCACTGGGGCTCCTGCAATGCAGGAAGGGCACTACTGCTGAGTCACACACAGGGAAAGGAACCACTATTGTACCCTCTCTCTCCCCAAACACAGACACCTACAGACAAACAATAAAGGAAGCTCCACCAGTTGCAGAGTAATACAAAAATCCCCCTGAGGGTGGGCCTCCATGTGCCTTATGCTGGGCACCAGCAAAGAACACACTAAGGCCAGATTTTCTACACCTATGGTCACCAGCACCCCTGCACATTTTGTGTCACCTTCCATGATCCAAGCAGGGTGCTACTACTGAGTCACATGGTGGGAGAGGAGCCACTATCATAGCCTCTCTCTACCCACATGCCTCACCTGCAGATAAACAATAAAGGAAGCCCTCACTGAAGCAGACCCAAGAGCTCCAAGGCAGCTGCAGGACAAGACTCCTGCAGTTGGAACACACATAGAGGTGGGGACAAAAGCAAAGCTGAATGCCAGGGACAGGGTGACTAAGGAAGGGGATCTAAAATATTTCCATCAGCTATACAAGCTACAGACTAAATCCCTGTGATCTGCTAGGTAGACCCTATGTCGTTGGAATATCTGAGTAGACAAAGAATGTTCCACAAATGAAAAAGGTCTAGAGGGGAGGAAAAGATGGCAGTGAAGGTGAAGGACGTGGAATGCATCCCTCTCCACAGATGCATCAGGAACACATCAAAAGATGCAATAATTCCCACAGAAAACTGGCTGAACACTAGCAGAAGACCTTGGACACCAGAAAGAACTGCAAACATCCCAACATAACTGGGTATGACAGAGGGGGGAAGAAAATGAGGAAGAGAAGGAGAAGAAAGGAAAGGGATGGGTCCTACACCCTGGGGCAAGGGGAGCTGAAACAGAGGAGAGATTGCCAAATTCGAGGAAACCTCCCTTATCTGATGGGGAAAACCCTTCTCCAACAGGGAATTTGATTGAGTCAGAAGGGAGGCATTTGGGACTGTCCAAAGTGGGTGAAGCGGTTGATCTGTGGAAGATGGGAAAGAGTGAGAAACACACAGAGGGTCCGTTCCACAGCCCTACGTGTCCCAGACTGAGATGTGGGTTCACAGCTGTACAGGGCATCTGGGAGCTGGAACGTGGGAATTGGAGAACTGGTTCATGGTGAGAAACATTGTTGGCTGTTGGGAGGTGGACTGAGAGGAAAGAAGGGAAGAAATCCTCAGTGGAGAATGCCTACTGCAGAAAGCTGGGTGGCCATTCTGGTGGCTCGCTACTGCTGACTCACAAGCAGGGGGAAGGAGTGACGGTTTTAGCCACTCTATCAACAAGGGATAGAAAAAGCTCCCTAATGGGGCTGACCTGGTGTGCCTGCAGCCAAGAGCCAGAAGAAGTCTGCAGAGTGGCCCAGCTCTGGAGACATTCTGCTTACACATGAGCCTGCCAGCTTCCCTCTGCAATAGGCACCACCACTGCTGCCAGGGCTCCCATGAGTCAAGCAGGGCACTACTATGGAGTCACACACAGTGGGGAGGAGCCACACTTGTAGCCTCTCTCTTCATGCCTGCAATGAACAAAGGGAGGCCCCCCTCTGGGCCTGGCTGCTGCAGTCAACAAGGGATAGAAAAAGTCCCCTGATGGGGCTGTCCTGGTGTGACTGTGGCCCAGAGCCAGAAAAAGTCCACAGAGTGGCCCAGCTCTGGAGACATTCTACTTACACCTGAGCCTGCCAGCTTCCCTCTGCAATAGGTACTGCCACCACTTCCAGGGCTCCCACAATGCAGTCAGGGCACTACTACTCACTCACACCCAGGGGAAGGAGGCACTATTGTACCCTCTCTCTCCCCACACACGACACCTACAGATGAACACTAAAGTAAGCTCTTCTGGTTGCAGAGTAATACAAAAACCACCAAGGGCTACCCATCAGGCACCTTGCACCAGGCACCAGTAAAGAACCACTCTAAGGCCAGATTTTCTATACCCTTGCTGCCAGCATCCCTGCACATTTAGCATCACTCTTGGAGATCCTGCAATGTAAGCAGGATGCTACTGTTGAGTCACACGCAGGGAGAGGAGCCATTATCAAAGCCTCTCTCTCCCCATATACCTCCATCTGCAGATGAACAACAAAGGAGACCCTCCCTGAGGCAGACCCAAAGAGCTCCAAGGCAGCCTCAGGACCAGACACTGGCAGTTAGACCACACACAGAAGCAAGGAAAAAACGAAAACAGAATACCAGGGACAGGGGGACTAAGGAAGAGGTTCTAAAATCTTCTCATTAGATGTACACACTGCAGACTAAATCCCCATAATGAGCTAGGTAGACCCTATGTCTTTGGAATATCTGAGTAAACACTGAATGTTCCCGCAAATGAAAAAGGTCTAGCTCTGGCAGCTGTGGACTGTGAGAGCAAGCACACAGAGGAATTGGGCCAGATCAGAGACTAAGTGGGCCCCATAGGACCCACAGCAGGTCCAGAGTCCAAACCACAGGCAGAAAGGTAGCCTGAGGCCCAAGGTGGGTACAAGAACACTTACAACTGAGACCCCAAGGAAACAGAATTATTATTATTAATTCTATTGATCTGATCTATTCTTTGATCAGTTCTAGCTTTATTTTTTTCTTAATTATGATCTTAGTCTTAAGGGATCTTCACGTTTTATAACATATTTTTATTCTACTTTTTACTTCTACTTTTATTTTTAGCCTTTTTATGTATTTCTATTTCTAGCTAGTTTTTTGTAGTGCTGAGTTTATCTCCCCTGTCTTTTTTTCTTTATCTTATATACATTATTTTTTCTTTTTCTTTTTATATTTCCAGTCATCCTATGCTCTTCTATTGCTCTGTGTTCTTTCCTTTTCTGGTTGATTTTATCTTATTATACTTTTAATCAATATTATTGGTCTGATCTGTTTCCTTGCTTTATTCTTCACATGACACACTGCTTTGGTTTTTGTCATTAGGTTTTCTCTTTATCTTAGTTCTAATTATAATTGTTTGATTTCATTTTGGGGATCTTCACTCTCTCTAGTTGTTCTCTTGCTCTTTGTTATATTTGATCTTCATTTCCACAATTTCCCTGGTTTTGTGTTTTAGCGTTTGTTTGTTGTTTTTTTTTTTAATTTTTGTTCATTTTCTCTTAGATTGTCTGATTGCATTCTGGGGTTCTTCTGTTACGTTCTTCTAGTGCTTTATGATCTGTTGTGTTCGGTTTTTGTGTTTTCTGTGTGTGTACATGTTTCCTTGTTTTGTATTTGTTTGACTTAACCTTTGCCATTAGTCTGGGGCTTTGATAGTCTTTTTTAATCCCCTTTATTGCAGGGACAAGCCACCTCTGGAATATGGATTCCTGGACCAGAAGTAAAGACAGAGGCTCTGGGGAGGGAACACTGAGTCCAGGAGCCTAGAACACTACAGAGTCCTCAGCCACAGGGAAGATTAACTTCAGAGAAGTCTCACAAGGCCTCTATCAGAGTCGAAAACAGGGACTCACCCAACTGTCTGCAACTGCCAGTGATGGATAACTCACATCAAACTACAAACAAGACAGGAACACAAACCCACCCATCAGCACAAAGACTACCTAAAGCCATATTATGCTAATGGATACACTAAAACACACCACCTGACACAGCCCTGCTCATCAGAGGGAAAACATTGAGATTCGCACACCATAAAGCAGGCAGCAGCCCTCCCATCAGGAATAATACTGAAGACCCTGGACGAAACGCACCACAGGGAGCAGGGAAAAGAAACAAGAGGAATTATGACTAGGCAGCATAAGCAACAGGGAAAGCAAATACTATAAATTAGGCAAAATGAGAAAAGAAAGTAACACCTTGCAAGCAAATGAGCAAGTTAAAAATCCACAAGACCAAATAAATGAATAGGAAATAGGAAAATTGCCCAAAAAAGAAATCAGAGTATTGACAGTAGAGATGATCCAAAATCTAGAGAACAACATAGAGAAAAAACTAGAAACATTTAATAAGGATCTAGAAGAACTAAAGAGCAAACAAACAGTAATGAACAACATAGTAACTGAAATTAAAGATAATCTAGATGGTTAAAAACGGCAGAGTAACTGTGGCATAAGAACAAGTAAGTGAGCTGGAAGAAAGAATGGTAGAAATAACTGCCACAGAGCAAAAAAAAGAAAAGAGAAAAAAAGAATGGAAGACAGTCTCAAAGACCTTGGTGACAACATTAAGCATACCAATAATTGAATCATGGGGCGGTCAGAAGAAGAAAAAAAGAAAGGGTCTGAGAAAATATTTGAAGAGGATATAGTGGAAAACTTCACCAATATGGGAAAGGAAATAATTAATCAAGTCCAAGAAGTGCAGAGAGACCCATAAAAATAAACCCAAGGAGAAACACACTGAGGCACATATTAATCAAATAAATGAAATTTAAACACAAAGAAAAGATATTAAAAGCAGCAAGAGAAAAGCAACAAATAACATATAAGGGAAAACCCATAAGGGTGACAGCTGATCTTTCAGCAGAAACTTTACAGGCCAGAAGGGAGTGGCAGGATATATTGAAAGTCTTGAAAGAGAAAAACCTACAACCAAGAATATTCGACACAGCAAGGATCTCATTCAGATTCGATGCAGAAATCAAAACCTTTACAGACAAGCAAAGGTTAAGAGAATTCAGCACCACCAACTCAGCCTTACAACAATGGCTAAATGAACTTTTCTAGGCAAGAAGCACGAAAAGGAAAAGATGTACAAAAACAAACCAAAAACAATAAAGAAAATGGTAATAGGAACATACATGTCAATAATTACCTTTAATGTAAATGGATTAAACGTTTCAATCAAAAGACACAGACTGGCTGAATGGATACAAAAACAAGACCCTTATATAAGCTGTCTACAAGACACCCACTTCACACATAGGAATACATACAGACTGAGAAAGGGAATGAAAAAAAGATATTCCACATAAATGAAAGTCAAAAGAAGGCTGGAGTAGCAATACTCAAATCAGACAAATTAGACTTTAAGTAAAGATGATTACAAGAGACAAAGGAGGACACTACAAAAAGATCAATGGATCAATCCAGGAAGATGGAACAATTGCAAATATCTATGCACCGAACATAGGAGCATCTCAATACATAAGGCAAATGCTAACAGCCATAAAAGGGGAAAGTGACAGTCACACAATAATTGTACAGGACTTTAACACCTCACTTACACCAATGGACTGATCATCCAAGCAAATAATAAATAAAGAAACACAAGCATTAAATGACAAATTAGGCCATCTCTACTTAATTGATATTTCTAAGACATTCTATCCAAAAACTATTTAACACATTTTCTTCTCAAGTGCACAAGGAACATTCTCCAGGATAGATCATATCTTGGGTCACAAATCAAGCCTCAGTAAATTCAAGAAAATTGAAATTGTATTAAGCATCTTCTCTAACCACAACACCATGAAACTAGATATCATTTACATGGAAAAAAACTGTAAAAAACACAAACACATGGAGGCTAAACAATATGTTAGCAAACAACGAAGAAATCATGGAAGCAATCAAAGAGGAAATCAAAAAATACCTAGAAACAAATGACAATGAAAACACAACAACCCAAAAGCTATGGGATGCAGCAAAAGCAGATCTAAGAGGGAAGCTTATAGTAATAGAGTCCTACCTTAAGAAACAAGGAAAATCTGAAATAAACAACCTAACCTTACACCTAAAACAATTAGAGAAAGAGGAACAAAAAAAAAACCCAAAGTGAGAAGAAGGAAAGAAATCATAAAGAGCAGATCAGAAATAAATGAAAAAGAAATGAAGGAAACAATAGCAAAGATCAATGAAACTAAAAGTTGGTTCTTTGAGAAGATAAACAAAATAGATAAACCATTAGCCAGACTCATCAGGTAAAAAAGGGAGAAGATGCAAATCAACAGAATTAGAAATGAAAAAGGAGAAGTAACAATTGACACCACAGAAATACAAAAGATCATGAGAGGCTACTACAAGCAAATATATGCCAATAAATTGGATAACCTGGAAGAAATGGATAAATTCTGAGAAAAGTCCAATCTTCCAAGGCTGAACCAGGAAGAAATAGAAAATATGCACAGACAATTCACAAGCACTGAAATTGAGACTGTGATTCAAAATCTCCCAACAACAACAAAGAAAAGCCCAGGCCCAGATGGATTCACAGGCGAATTCTATCAAACATTCAGAGAAGAGCTAACACCTAAACTTCTAAAACTTTTCCCAAATATAGCAGAAGGAGGAACACTCCCAAACTCATTCTACGAGGCCACCATCACCCTGATACAAAAACCATGCAAAGATGTCACAAAAAAAGACATTTAGAGGCCAATATCACTGATGAATACACAAGCAAAAATCCTCAACAAAATAATGGCAAACAGAATCCAACAGCACATTAAAAAGATCATACAACATGATCAAGTGGGGTTTATGCTTGGAATAAAAGGATTCTTCAGTATATGCAAATAGCTCAGTGGGATACACCCATACCAACAAATTGAAGGATAAAAACCATATGATCATCTCAATAAATGCAGAAAAAGGTTTGGACAAAATTCAACATCCATTTATGATAAACACTCACCAGAAAGTGGGGATAGAAAGAAATTACCTCAACATAATAAAAGCCATATATTACAAACCAACAGCTAACATCATTCAAAATGGTAAAAAAAAAAGTGAAAGCATTCCCTCTAAGAACAGCAAGACAAGGGTGCCCATTCTCACCTTTATTATTCAACATAGTTTTGGAAGTTTTAGTCACAAAAATCAGAGAATAAAATGAAATAAATGAATTCCAAATTGCGAACGAAGAATTAAAATTGTCACTCTTTGCAGATGACATGATGCTATACATAGAAAAACCTAGAGATTCTACCTGAAAACTGCTAGCATTAATCGATGAATTTAGTAAGGTAGCAGAATACAAAATTAATGCACAGAAATCTCTTGCATTCCTATACATTAACAATGAAAGAGCAGAAAGAGAAATTAAGAAAACAATTCCATTTACCATTGCAACCAAAAGAATAAACTACCTAGGAATAAACCTGCCTAAGGAGGCAAAAGACTTGTATGCAGAAAACTATAGGACACAGATAAGAGAAATCAAAGACGATACAAATGGAGGGACATACCATGTTCTTGGATTGGAAGAATCAACATTGTGAAAATGACTATACTACCCAAAGCAATTTATAGATTAAACACAATCCCTATCAAATTACCAATGGCTTTTTTAATAGATATAGAACAAGAAATTTTACAATTTGTATGGAAAGACAAAAGAGAGTGAATCACCAAATCAATCTTGAGAAGGAAAGACAGAGTTGGTGAAATCAGATTTCCTGACTTCAAACTATACTACAAGGCTACAGTGATCAAGACAGTATAATACTGGCACAAAAACAGAAACATTGATCAAAGGAACAGGATAGAGAGCCCAGGGATAAACCCATGCACATATGGGCACCTTATCTTTGAACAAGCAGGCAAGAATATACAATTGGAAAAAGACAGCCTCTTCAATAAATGGTGCTGGAAAAATTGGACTGCTACATGTAAAAGAATGAAATTAGAGCACCCCCTAAAACCATACACAAAAATAAACTCAAAATGGGTTAAAGACCTAAATGTAAGGCCAGACACTGTAAAACTACTAGAGGAAAACATAGGCAGAACACTCTATGACATAAATAACCACAAGGTGCTATTTGACCGCCCGCCAAGAATAATGAAATAAAATCAAAAATAAACAAATGGGACCTAATGAAACAATAGCTTTTACACTGCAAAATAAACCATAAACAAGACAAGAAGATAACCCTCAGAATGGGAGAAAATATTTGCCAATGAAGCAACTGACAAAGAAATAATCACCAAAATATACAATCAGCTCATGCAACTTAATACTAAAAAAGCAAATAACCCAATCCAAAGATGGGCAGAAGACCTATAGAGACATTTCTCCAAAGAAGACATGCAGATGGCTAACAAACACATGAAAAGATGCTCAATATCACTATCATTAGAGAAATGAAAGTGAAAGCCACAATGAGGTATCACCTCACCACAGTCAGATTGGCCAACATCAAAAAATCTAGAAACTGGAAATGCTGGAGAGGGTGAGGAGAAAAGGCAACCCTCCTGCACTGTTGGTGGGAATGTAAGTTGGTACAGCCACTGTGGAAAACAGTATGGAGGTTCCTTAATAAACTTAAAATGGCACTACCATATGACCAGCAGTCCCACTGCTGGGCATATACCCAGAGAAAACCATAATCCAAAAAGAAACATGTATCACAATGTTCATTGCAGCACTATTTACAATAGCCAGGGCATGAAAGCAACCTAAATGCCCATCAACAGATGAATGTATAAGGAAGATGTGGCACCTATATACAATGGAATATTACTCAGGCATAAAAAGGAATGAAATTGAGTTATTTGTAGTGTTGGATAGACCTAGAGTCTGTCATACAGAGTGAAGTAAGCCAGAAAGAGAAAAACAAATACCATATGCTAACTAATATATGTGGAATCTAAGAAAATGGTACTGATGTACCCTGTAACAGGGCAAGAGTAAAGATGCAGATGTAGGGAACGGACTTGAGGACATGGCGTGGGGTGAAGGGGAAGATGAGATGAAGTGGGAGCGTAGCACTGACATATATACACTACCAAATGTAAAATAGATAGCTAGTGGGAGGCTGCTGCATAACACAGGGAGATCAACTTGGTGATGGGTGATGACTTAGAGAGGTGTGATAGGAAGTGTGGGAAGGATTCATGGGAGGGAGGGGATGTGGGGATATATGTATAAATACAGTTGATTCACTTTGGTGTACAACAGAAACTGGCACACCAGTGTAAAGCAATTATATTCTAATAAAGAGCTTTACAAAAGGAAAAGAAAAAGACCTACCACTGGCAGCTACAGACTTTGGGAGCAAGCACACACAGGAATTGGGCCAGATCAAAGCCTTAGTGGGTCCCATATGGCCCACAACAGGTCCAGAGCCCAACGCAGAGGCACAGGAGGGCCTCTTGGGGAGTCAAAGGTAGCCTGAGGTTCAATGCATGTACGAGGACACTTACATCTGAGACCCCAAGGAAATAAAATTATTATTATTAATTCTATTGATTTGATACATTCTGTTGTCAGTTCTGGCCTTTTTTTAAATTACAATCTTAGTCCTAAGGGATCTTCACGTTTTATAACATATATTTATTCTATTTTTTACTTTTATTTTTATCCTTTTTATATATTTCTATTTAGCTTTCTGTTGTGCTGAGTTGTTCTCCCCTATCTTTTTTTCTTCGTTACCTTTAATATATTTCTATTACAACTTTTTCTTTTTCTTTTTATATTTCCATTTAAACTATTCTTTTCTGCTGCTTTGTGTTTTATCCTTTTTTGATTTTATTTTATATTATTACTCTTTTAATCATTATTATTGGTCTCCTCTGTGTCCTTGCTTTATTCTTGATATGTCACACTGTCTTGTTTTTTCTGTTTTGTTTTGTTTTCAGATTTTCTCTTTATCTTAGGTCTAATTATAATTGTTTGATTTCACTTTAGGGATTTTCAGTATATCTGGTTGATCTCTTGTTCTTTGTTATATTTACACCTTGTTTCAATTTGGTCACTGCTATATTTGGTCCTCATTTTCACAGTTCCCCATTGTTTCTTTTTTCTGTTGTTTTTGCTTCTTGTTGCTCTTGTTGTTTTAACCATGTTTCTTGGTTTGTTTTGTTTCTTTGCATGAGTCTTTGGTTGACACCCTGCTTAGGTTTTGTTTTGTTTTGTTTTGTTTTTTTGTTTTTTGTTTTTTTTTTTTTTTGGTTTTGAGTTATTGTTGCTTTTCTCTTTAATTCTTTGATTTTGTTCTGAGGTTCTTTTGTTTTCTTGTTCTACTGCTGTAAGTTTTATTGCATTTTGAATTCTTTTTCTTGTTCATGTAAATGTTTCCTTGAATCAGTATTTGTTTGATTTAAACTTTTACCATTAGTCTGGGACTTGGATAGTCTTTTTTAACCCCTTTCTTACAGGATGAGTGACCTGTGGGGTTTTGATTCCCTGACCAGAAGCAAGCATGAGGCTCTGTACAGGTAGCACCGAGTCCAGGATGCTATACCATTAGAGAATCCCTGACCACAGGGAATATTAATCACAGAGAGCTCTCACAGAAGCCTCTATCAGAGGCTAAGACTCAGTTTCACCTGACTGCCCACAACTGCCAGTGCTGGATACCTCAAACCAAACTACAAACAAGAGAGGAACACAAACCCACCCATCACCACAAAGAATATCTAAAGCCACACTAAGCTCACAAATGCACCAAAACACACCACCTGACATGGCCTTGCTTATCAGAGAGAAAAGACACATATCCGCAAGTCAAAAAGCAGGCACCAGACACTTCACTCAGGACACCTATACAAGACACTGGACAAACCCCACCACAGGGAGGAGAGAACAGAAAAAAAAGAGGAATTACTACTAGGTAGCCTAGGGAAAGGAGGCCTCAAATATTGTAAATTAGACAAAATGAGAAAACAAAGAAACACCTCACAGGCAAAGGAGCAAGATAAGAATGCACAACCAAAGAAATGAAGGATAGGCAAAATGCTTGATAAACAATTTGGAATAATGATAATAAAGATGATCCAAAATCTTGAAAACAAAGTAGAGAAAATAAAAGCAACATTTAATAAGGACCTACAAGAAGTAAACAGCAAACAAACAGTAATGAACAACACAATAACTGAAATTAAAAATACTCAAGATAGAAATAACAGCAAAATAACTGAGGCAGAAGAATTAGTAAGTGAGTTGAAAGATAGAATGGTGGAAATAACTGCCACAGAGCAGGAAGAAGAAAATAGAATAAAAAGAATGTAAGACATGCTTAAAAACCTCAGGAAGAACGTTAAACACATCAATCATAGGCTTCCCAAAAGAAGAAGAAAAGAAAGGGTCTAAGAAAGTATTTGAAGTGAGTATACTGGAAAAATTCCCCAACATTGGAAGGGAAATATTCAATCAAGTCCAAGAAGTGCAGAGAGAACCATACCAAATAAAGCCAAACAGAAACACACTGAGGTACATATTAATCAAACTAACAAAAATTAAAAACAAAAAAAAATATGAAAAACAGCAAGAGAAAAGCAACAAACAACATATAAGGGAAAACCCATAAGGATAACAGCTGATGTTTCTGCAGAAATTCTGCAGGCCAGAAGGGACTGGCAGGACATACTTAAACTCTTGAAAGAGAAAAACCTACAGCCAAGAATACTCTACCCAGCAAGAATCTCATTCAGATTCGACAGAGAAATCAAAAGCTTTACACACAAGCAAAGTTTAAGAGAATTCAGCACCACCAAACCAGCCTTACAACAACTGCTAAAGGAAATTTTCTAATTAGGAAACACAAGAGAAGGAAAAGACCTGCAAAAACAAAGCCAAAACAATTAAGAAAATGGTAATAGAAACATACATGTCAATAATTACCTTAAATGCAAATGGATTAAACGCTCCAATCAAAAGACACAGATTGGCTGATGGATACAAAAACAAGACCCTGATATATGCTGTCTACAAGAAACCCACTTCAGACATAGGGACACATACAGACTGAAATTAAGGGGATGGAAAAAATATTCCATGCATATGTGAATCAAAAGAAAGCTAGAGTCACAATACTCATATCAGACAAGATTAGACTTTAAAATAAAAACTATTACAAGAGACAAGGAAGGACACTGCATAATCACCAAGGGATCAGTCCAAGAAGGAGATATAACAATGGTTAATATCTACGCATGCAAGATATCAGCACCTCAATACATAAGGCAAATGCTAACAGGCATAAAATGGGAAATTGGCAGTCACACAATAATAGTAGGAGACTTTAACACTCCACTTACACCAAAGGACAGATCATCCAAACAGAAAATAAATAAGGAAACAAAACATTTAAAGGACACATTAGGCCATTTCAAACTAATTAATATTTATAAGACATTCCATCTAAAAACTATAAAATACACTTCCTTCTCAAGTAGACACGGAACATTTTCCAGGATAGATCACACCTTGAGTCACAAATCAAGCCTCAGTAAATTCAAGAAAATTAAAATATTTTGAAGCACCTTTTCAGATGACAACACCATGAGATTAGATATCAATTACAGGAAAAACTGTAAAATATACAAACACATGGAGGCTAAACAATATGCTATTAAACAACCAAGAAATCATAAGGAAATCAAAATATACCTAGAAACATATGACAATATAAACACGACAACCCAAAACCAATGGAATGCAGCAAAAGCAGTCTAAGAGGGACGTCTATAGCAATACATTCCGACCTCAACAACCAGGACAAATTTTGAATAAACAACCGAATCTTACACCTAAAATAATTATAGAAACAAGGACAAAAAAAGACCCAAAGTGAGAAAACGAAAGAAATCATAAAAATTATGGTCAGAAATAAAGGGAAAAGAAATGAAAGGAACAATAGAAAAGATCAATAAAACTACAAGCTGGTTCTTTGAGAAGATAAACATAATTGATAAATGATTTGACAGATTCATTAGCATAAAAAGGGAGAAGATGCAAATCAACAGAATTAGAAATGAAAAAGGAGAAGTAACAACTGACACTGCAGAAATATAAAAGATCATGAGAAACTACTACAAGCAACAATAAGCCAACAAATTGGATCACCTGGAAGAAATGGATAAATTCTTAGAAAAGTACAAACTTCCAAGACTGTACCAGGAAGAAATAGAAAATATGAACACACCAATCACAAGCACTGAAATTGAGCCTATGATTAAAAATCTCCAAAAAGAAAAAAATAAAAGCCCATAGCCAGATGGCTTCAAGGGTGAATTCTTTCAAATATTTAGAGAAGAGCTAACACCCATCCTTCTCAAACTCTTCCAAAATATAGCAGAAGGAGGAACACTCCCAAACTCATTCTATGAGGTCACCATCACCCTGATACCAAAACAGGCAAAGAGGTCACAAAAAAGACAATTCAAGACCAATTTCACTGATGAATACACAAGCAAAAATCCTCAAAAAAATACTAGCTAACAGAATCCAACAGCACATTAAAAACATAATACACCATGATCAAGTGGGGTTTATCACTGGAATGAAAGGATTCTTCAATATATGCAAATCACTCAATGGGATACACCATACCAACAAATTGAAGGATAAAAACAAATAAAAGGGATTCAAATTGCAATGCAAGAAGTAAAATTGTCACTCTTTGCAGGTGACATGACATTATACATAGAAAACCATAAAGAAGCTTCTAGCTAACACTAGAAAACTGCTGGCACTAATCAATGAATTTAGTAAAGTAGCAGGATACAAAATTAATGCACAGAAATCTCTAACATTCCTATACACTAACAACAAAAGAGCAGAAAGAGAAATTAAGGAAACACTCCCATTTACCATTGTAACAAAGAGAATAAAATACCTAGGAATAAACCTGTCTAAGGAGGCAAAAGACCTGTATGCACAAAACGATAAGACACTGATGAAAGAAATTAAAGAAAATACAAACAGATGGAGGGACATACCATGTTCTTGGATTGGAAGAATCAATATTGTGAAAATGACTATACTACCCAAAGCACTTTACATATTCAATGCAATCCCTATCAAGTTACCAATGACATTTTCCTGAGAACTAAAACAAGAAATTTTACGATTTGTATGGAAATGCAAAAGACCCTGAATAGCCAAAGCAATCTTAAGTAAAATGGAGCTGGAAGAATCAGGTTTCCTGACTTCAAACTATACTACAAGGCTACAGTGATCAAGAAAGTATGGTACTGGCACAAAAACAGTAATTTAGATCAATGGAATAGAATAGAGAGCCAAGGGATAAATCCACGCATACATGTGCATCTAGTCTTTGACAAAGAAGGCAAAAATTTACAGTGGAAAAAAGACAGCCTCTTCAGTAAGTGGTGATGGGAACATTGGACAGCAACATGTAAAAGAATGAAATGAGAACACTTTCTATCACTTAAAAATTAAACTCAAAATGGATTAAAGACCTAAATGTTAAGGCCAGGCACTATAAAACTCTTAGAGGAAAACATAGGCAGAACACTCTTTGACATTAATCAAAGCAAGATCCTTTTTGACCCACCTCGTAGAATAATGGAAATAAAATCAAAAATAAAGAAATGGGACCTAATGAAACTTAATAGCTTTTGCAAGCAAAAGAAATCATAAACAAGGCAAGAAGACAGCCCTCAGAATGGGAGAAAACACTTGCCAATGAAGCAACGGACAAAGGACTAATCTCCAAAATATACAAGCAGCACACGCAGCATAATACCAAAAAAACAAATAACCCAATCCAAAGATGGGCAGAAGACCTATAGAAACATTTCTCCAAAGAAGACATGCAGATGGCTAACACATTAAAAGATGCTCAGCATCACTAATCATTAGAGAAATGCAAGTCAAAGCCACAGTAAGGTGTCACCTCACAGCAGTCAGATTGGACATCATCAAAAAATGTAGAGGGGGGAGAAAATGGCAGCAACATAGAAGGATGTGGAATGCATCTCCCTCCATAGATGCATCAGGAATACACCAAAAGACACAATAATTCCCACAGAGAACCAGCTGAACACCAGAAAACGACCTCAGACACCAGAAAAGACTGCAAAGATCCCGACATAATTGGGTAGGACAGAGAGAAATAAAATGAGAAAGAGAAGGAGATGAAAGGAAAGGGACAGGTCCCACTCCCTAAAGTGGGGGGATCTGAAACAGAGAGGAGATTGCTGAATTCAGGGAAACATCCCTTATTTGACGATGAAACCCCTTCTCCAATGGGGAATTTCCCTGGGTCAGAAGGGAGACATTTAGGACTGTTCAAAGAGGGTGAAGTGGCTGAGCTGTGGTAGACGGGAAATATGGAGAAACACACGGAGGGTCCGCACCACTGCTCAGTGTGTCTGGACTGAGATGTCAATTCACAGCTGAACAGGGGGTCTGGGAGCAGAAGGGGGGGAACCAGAGAACTTGTTCAGGGTAAGAAACATTGTTGGCAGTGGGGAGCTGGGCTGAGAGGACAGGAGGGAAGAAATCCACAGCAGAGAGAGCCTACCATGGAAAGCTGCACAGCCATAGTGGCAGTTGGATACTGCTGACTCACAAGGAGGGGAGAGGAGCCACGGGTATAGCCTCTCTCTCAGCACCTGGGACAGACAAAGGAAGGATCCCTGTGGTCCTAGTGAATGCACTCAGGGAAAACAAAGGCCCCCAGGCAGGGCTGGTCTAGTGTGCCTGCAGCCAAGAGCCAAAAGTCCACAGAGTGGCCCAGCCCTGGAGACGTTCTGTTTACACTTGAGCCACCAGCATGCCTCTGCAGCAGGCACTGCCATGGCCGACTGAGCTGAGTGACCCAGGCAGGGCACCCCAGTGGGGACATAGCAGGGAGGAGGACCCAGAGTTGGAGTCTCACTCTCTTGGCCTGAGCCGCCCAAGCCACCATGACCTAGGCAGGGTGCCAAGGCTCACTCACTCCCAGGGGAAGGAGACACTATTGTACCCTCTCTCTTCCCACACACCAGTGCCTACATATGAACAATAAAGGAAGCTCTGCTGGTCACAGAATAATACAAAAAGCCCAAGGTGGGTAGAAGGACACTTACAACTGAGACTCAAAGGAAACAAAAATATTAGTATTAATTCTATTGATCTGGTCGATTCTGGGGTCAGTTATACTTTTTTTGTTTTGTTTTGTTTTGTTTTTTTAATTAATTATGATCTTAGTCCTAAGGGATCTACAAGTTTTATAACATTTTTATTCTATTTTTATTCTATTTTTATTTTTAGCCTTTTATATATTTATATTTGTAAGTTTTTTGTAGTGCTGACTGTATCTCTCCTACCATCTTTTCATCTCTATCTTTTATACATTTCTATGTCTTTCTTTTAATTTTCATATTTCCAGTCACACTACACTCTTCTGTTGCCCTGTCTTCTATCCTTTTTTACTTTATTTTATCTTAACATACTTATAAGCAATATTATTGGTCTGCTCTGTTTCCTTGCTTTATTCTCCAGATGACACATTGCTTTGGTTTTTATTATTAGGTTTTGTCTTTATCTTAGTTCTAAGTATACTTGTCTGATTTCATTCTGAGACTCTTCAGTCGGTCTGGTGGTACTCTTGCTCTTTATTATATTTGATCCTATCTTTCAAAATCTCCCTGGATTGGTGTTTGTGTGTGTGTGTGTGTGTGTTTAGTGTTTGTTTGTTTTTGTTTTTGTTTTGTTCTCTTTCAGTTTTGAATATCTGTTGGTTTTCTCTTTGATTGTCTAATAGCATACTGGGGTTTTTCTGTCAGGTCTTTCTAGTGCCTGATATTCTACTGGATTGAGTATTTGTGTGTCTTATACATGCAGGTGTTTTCTTGACTTAGTATTTGTTTCACTCAACAAACTGACATTGGTCTGGGGCTTGGATGGTCTTCCTAAAGTGCCTTTATTGCTGGGACAAGCAACCTCTGAAGTTTGGGCAGCAATGAGAAAACAAAGAAACACCATGTAGGCAAATGAGAAGGAAAAAAACCACAAGACCAAATAAATGAAGAGGAAAAACAACAATTGCCTGAAACAGAATTCAGAGTAATGATAGTAAAGATGATCCAAAATCTCAATAACAAAATACAGAAAATATAAGAAACAGTTAATAAGGATTCAGAGGAACTGAAGAGCAAATAAACAGTAATGGACAACAAAATAAACGAAATTAAAAATAGTCTAGATGGTATAAACAGCATAATAACTGAGGCAGAAGAACAAATAAGTGAGCTGGAAGAGACAATGGGGGAAATAACTGTCACAGAGCAGAAAAGAGAAAAAAGAATAAAAAGAATGGAAGACAGTGTCAGAGACCTTGGTGACAACATTAAGCACACCAGCATTCAAATAATAGGCATCCCAGAAGAAGAAAAAAAGAAAGGGTCTGACAATATATTTAAAGGATTTATAGAGGAAAATTTCCCCAACATGGAAAAGGAAATAATTAACCAAGTCCAAGAAGTGCAGAGAGTCCCATATAGAATAAACCCAAGGAGAAATACACCAAGGCACATATTAATCAAACTGAAAACAATAAAACACACAGAAAAAAATCAAAAGCAGCAAGAGAAAAGCAACAAATAACATTTAAGGGAAAAGCCATAAGGATAAAAGCTGAACTTTCTGCAAGAATTCTGCAGGCCAGAAGGCAGTGGCAGGATATACTGAAAGTCATGAGAGAGAAAAACCTACAACCAAGAATACTCTACCCAGCAAGGATCTCATTCAGGTTTGATGGAGAAATCAAAAGTTTTCCAGACAAGCAACAGCTAAGAGAATTCAGCACCACCAAACCAGCCCTACAACAAATGCTATAAGAACTTCTATAAGTGGGAAACATAAGAGAAGAAAAGGACCTACAAATACAAACCCAAAACAATTAACAAAATGGTAATAGGAACACACATGTCAATAATTACCTTAAATGCAAATGGATTAAATGCTCCAACCAAAAGACACAGGCTGGCTGAATGGATACAAAAACAAGACCCTTATATATGCTGCCTACAAGAAACCCACTACAGACCAAGGGACACATATAGACTGAAAGTAAAGGGATGGAAAAAGATATTCCATGCAAATGGAAGTCAAAAGAAAGCTGGAGTAGCAATACTCATATCAGACAAATTAGACTTGAAAGTAAAGACTATTAAAAGAGACAAGGAAGGACACTACATAATGATCAAGGGATCCATCCAAGAAGAACATATAACAATGGTAAATATGTATGCACCCAGCATAGGAGCACCTCAATACATAAGGCAAATGCTAACAGCCATAAAAGGGGATATCAACAGTAACACAATAATAGTAGGAGACATTCACACTCCATTTACATCAATAGACAGATCATCCAAACAGAATATAAATAAGGAAAAACAACTTTAAATGACACATTAGACCATCTCGACTTCATTGATATTGATAGGACATTCCATCCCAAAACTACAGTACACATTTTATTCTCAAGTGCACATGGAACATTTTCCAGGATAGGTCATAACTTGGGTCACAAAGCAAGCCTCAGTAAATTCAAGAAAATTGAAATCATATCAAGCATCTTCTCTAACCACAAGGCAATGAGACTAGATATCAATTACAGGAAAAAAAAAACTGTAAAAAAATACAAACACATGGAGGCTACACAATACGCTATTAAACAACCAAGAAATCATTAAAGAAATCAAAGAGGAAATCAAACAATACCTAGAAACAAATGACAATGAAAACACAACAACCCACAACCTATGGGACACAGCAAAAGCAGATCTAAGAAGGAAGTTTATAGCAATACCGTCCTACCTTAAGAAACAAGAAAAATATTGGATAAACAAGTTAACCTTACACCTAAAACAATTAGAGAAAGAAGCACAAAGAAACCTGAAAGTGAGGAAAAGGAAAGAAATCGTAAAGAGCAGATCAGAAAAAAATGAAAAAGAAAGGAAGGAAACAATAGCAAAGATGAATGAAACTATAAGCTGGTTATTGGAGAAGATAAACAAAATTGATAAACCATTGGCCACACTCATCAGGAAAGAAAGAAGAAGATGCAAATCAACATAATTAGAAATGAAAAAGGAGAAGTAACAATTGACACTACAGAAATACAAAAGATCATGACAGACTACTACAAGCAATTGTATGCCAATAAATTGGATAACCTGGAAGAAATGGAGTAATTCTGAGAAAAATACAATCTTCCAAGACTGAAACAGGATGAAATAGAAAATATGAACAGACCAATCACAGGCACTGAAATTAGACTGTGATTAAAAATCTCCCAACAAACAAAATCCCAGGGCCAGATGGATTCACAGGTGAATTCTATCAAACATTTAGACAAGAGCTAACACCCATCCTTCTCAAACTGTTCCAAAACATACCAGGAGAAACACTCCAAAAATCATTCTACAATTCCACTATCACCATGATACCAAAACCAGGCAAAGACGTCACAAAAAAAGAAAATTACTGACCAATATCACTGATGAATATAGATACAAAAATCCTCAACAAAATACAAGCTAACAGAATCCAACAGCACATTAAAAAAATCATACACCATGATCAACTGGGGTTTATCCCTGCGATGCAAGGATTATTTAATATATACAAATCAATCAATGTGATACATCATGACAACAAATTGAAGGATAAAAACCATATGGTAATCTCAATAGATGCAGAAAAAGATTTTGACAAAATTCAACATCCATTTATGATAAAAACTCTCCAGAAAATGGGCATAGAAGGAAATTACCTCAACATAATCAAAGCCATATATGACAAACCAAAAGCCAAAAACGTTCTAAATGATGAAAAGCTGAAAGAATTCCCTCTAAGAACAGGAACAAGACAGAGGTGCCCACTCTCGCTATTATTAGTATTCAATATTGTTTTGGAAGCTTTAGCCACAGCAATGAGAGAAGAAAATGAAATAAAAGGAATCCAAATTGGATAAGAAGAAGTAAAATTGTCACTCTTTGCATATGACATGATATTATACATAGAAAACCCTAAATACTCTACCAGAAAACTGCTAGAAGTAATTCATGAATTTAATAAAGTAGCAGGATACTAAATTAATGCACAGAAATCTCTTGCATTCCTAAACACTAACAATGAAAAAGCAGAAAGGGAAATGAAGGAAACTCTCCCATTTACCAATGCAACATAAAGAATAAAATACCTAGGCATAAACCTGCCTAGGGAGGCAAAAGACCATGACAGACTACTGCAAGCAATTATATGCCAATAAATTGGATAACCTGGAAGAAATGGTGCTGGCAAAATTGGACAGCAGCACATAAAACAATGAAATTAGAATAATTCCTAACACCATACCCAAAAATAAACTCAAAATGGATTAAAGACCTAAATGTAAGGTCAAACACTATAAAATTCTAAGAGGAAAACATAGGCAGAACACTCTAGGACATACATCAAAGCAAGATCCTTTTTGACCCACCTCCTAGAATCATGGAAATAAAATCAAGAATAAACATATGGGACCTAATGAAAGTTAAAAACTTTTGCACAGCGAAAGAAACCATAAACAAGACAAGAGGGCAACCCTCAGAAAGGGAGAAAGTAGTTGCCAATGAAACAATGGACAAAGGATTAACCTCCAATATATAGGATCAGCTCATGCAGCTTAATACCCAAAAAGCAAATAACCCAATCCACAAATGGGTGCAAGGCCTAAATACACATTTCTCCAAGGAAGACATACAGATGGCCAGCAAACACATGAAAAGATGCTCACCATCAGTAATCATTAGAGAAATTCAAGTCAAAGCCACAATGAGGTATCACCTCACACTGGTCAGGATGGCCATCATCACAAAATCTAGAAACAACAAATGTTGGAGAGGGTATGGAGAAAAGGGAACTCTCCTGCACTGCTGGTGGGAATGTAAGTTGGTACAGCCAGTATGGAAAACAGTTTAGAGGTTCCTTCGAAAACTAAAAGTAGAACTACCATATGATCCAGTAATCCCACTACTGGGCATATACCCAGAGAAAACCATAATCCAACAAGTAACATGTACCATAATTTTTATTGCAGCACTATTTACATTAGCCAGGACATGGAAGCAACCTAAATGCCCATCTACAAATGAATGGATAAAGAAGATGTGGCATATATATACAATGGAATATTACTCAGCTATGAAAGAATGAGATGGAGCTATATGTAATGAGGTGGGTAGACCTGGAGTCTGTCATACAGAGTGAAGTAAGCCAGAAAGAGAAAGACAAATATTGTATGCTAACTCATATATACGGAATCTTAAAAAAAAATGGTACTGATGAACTCAGTGACAAGATAAGAATAAGGATGCAGATGAAGAGAATGGACTGGAGAACTCGAGGTTTGGGGGGACAGGGGGTTAAGGGGAAGCTGAGACGAAGTGAGAGAGTAATATAGACATATGTATAATACCAACAGTAAAATAGATAGCCAGTGGGAGGTTGCTGTATAACAAAGGGAGAGCAACTCGATGATGGATGCTGCCTTAGAGGACTGGGACGGGGAGGGTGAAGGGGGGGAGTTGAGGGAGGGAGGGAATATGGGGATATGTGTATAAATACAGATGATTGACCTTGGTGTACCTCAAAAACTGGTACAAGAGTGTAAAGCAATTACATTCCAATAAAAAAAAGAAAAAAAAAAAGATCCTTTCTGACCCACGTCTTAGAGTAATGGAAATTAAAACAAAAATAAAGAAATGGGAACTAATGAAACAATAGCTTTTGCACGGCAAAAGAAACCATAAACAAGAGGAAAAGACAGCCCTCAGAATGGAAGAAAATATTTGCAAGTGAAGCACCTGACAAAGGACTAATCTCCAAACTATACAAGCAGCTTATGCAGCTGAATATAAAAAACAAACAAAGAGCTCAAGCCAAAAATGGGTGGATGACCTATTGAGGCATTTCTCCAAAGAAGACATATGGATGGCCAGCAAACAAATGGAAAGATGCTCAACATCACTAATCATTAGAGAAATGTACATCAAAATCACAATGAGATATCACCTCACACCAGTTGGAATGGCCATCATCGGAAAATCTACAAACAATAAATGCTGGAGAAGGTGCAGAGAAAAGGGAACACTCCTGCACTGTTGGTGGGAATGTAAGTTGGTACAGCCACTATGGAAAACAGTTTGGAGGTTCCTTATTTCAACACTTTTTTTTTTTTTTTTTTTTTTCCGGCACACGGGCTTAGTTGCTCCGCGGCATGTGGGATCTTCCTGGAGCTGGGATCGAACCCGTGACCTCTGCATTGGCAGGCGGACTCTCAACCACTGCGCCACCTAGGAAGCCCTGGAGGTTCCTTAAAAAACTAAAAATGGAACTACCATATGTCCCAGCAATCCCACTCCTGGGAATATACCCAGAGAAAATCATAATTCAAAAAGATACATGTACCACAATGTTCATTGCAGTACTATTTACAAGAGCCAAGGCATGGAAGCAACCTAAATGCCCATCAATAGATGAATGGATAAAGAAGATGTTGTACATATATACAATGGAATATTATGCAGCCATAGAAAGGAATGAAATTGAGTTATTTGTAGTGAGGTGGATGTACCTACAGTCTCTCATACAAAAGTGAAGTAAATCCGAAAGAGAAAAACAAATACCATATGCTAATGCATATGGAATCTAAAAAAAAGGTACTTGTGAACCTAGTGGAAGGGCAGGAATGAAATGCAGATGTATAGAACAGACTTAAGGAGATGGTGGGGAAGGGGAAGCTGGAATGAAGTGAGAGAGTAACATTGACTTATATACACTACCAAATGTAGAATGGATGGCTAGTGGGAAGCTTCTGCATAGCACAGCGAGATCAACTCGTTGCTTGGTGATGATATAGAGGGGTGGGGTAGGGAGGGTTGGAGGGAGGCTCAAGAGGGAGGTCGTATGGGAATATATGTATAAATACAGCTGATTCACTTTGTTGTACAGCAGAAACTAACACAACATTGTAAAGCAATTATTCTCAAAGTTCTGAAGAAAAAAAAAAAAAAAACCCTGTGAAGGCGTTTCTCAAGTGTACTTCAGAGAAACACATGATTCCCATTGCAAGGTATAAACCAATCTCCAAAACAATTTCCAAATATTCAGAAAGGCAACAGTCTACCTCAAACACACCCAGGACTCAAGCTACCACAATAGTGGTAGAACGGGGATAAATTCTGGGAAAACAATGTGTAGTTCTCTTTGGAAAATGGGACTGTTAGTACCTATGTCACAGGATTGTTGTTAACTGCTGAAAATAAATTAGTTTGCATAAAGTGTTTAAAACACTGCCTGGCATAAGAGCTATATAAGTGTTAGCTGCTATCATCATTTTTCTTGTTGTTGTTTGCTGTTTTTACTGGGAAAAGACAGCTTGGGGCTTCTTGAAGTTATTCCCTATTTTCTCTAGGTCTTCCTCAAGGTACCTCCAAAGTTGGGAGCCTCTATCTCTTACTATTCTTCCTCTGGGATACCTCCCCTACTAGGATCTAAAGTATGGAGCCAATTGGTAACCAAAGTTGTACCTCAAAAGGTCTCTTGGGCACAAGGAAAGCTTAGCCTCACTGCCTGACATTCCTCTCATGGCATCAATGAGATAAACTGTTTTATTAGTTATTACTGACTACTGCTCTTACAAAGACCATGGAAATGCATGGATAGACCAGCAGCTTACCACACTTTCTGGGGAACTACTCAACCTAGGACATGTTGTTTCCAGCTCCTTTGTGTACTTCCTCCTCATCCCTATACTTCTCACTGCTTCTGGAGAGTTGCATAGTACTGGCTAGCCACAGACATTGCACTGCCTTATTCCACTGGCTAGGCTTTTAGGAAGCTGGTGCTACTGGGACAGGCTGGACTCCACAGTCACAAGTCAAACATCCTCTGCAGCCTGAGTCTGCCATCTCATTACCTTAGAAGCCCTTCAGAGGAGTTGAAGCCAAGCTCATCAATACCCAGCACATCTTCTCCCAGTTACCTTTTTGTCTGGAAGAGTAGGTAAATGATGACTGAGATAATAGCTTTCTTCCACCAGTGAGTCTCATGACTAGCATCTGCCTACTTCCTAATGTCTCCCAAACATAAATTGAATGTTTGGCTCCTGATGCAAGTCTTTACACCATCATGGAGGGACTTTAACATCCATGAAGATAAACCATACAGCACCACTTGGCTCAACTCCAGAGACTTTCCCTGCACTTCAGTTGTCCACACCCACAGCCGCATCCATGGTGTTTTCATCACTCATTACTGCTCCACTTCTAGTATATGTGATGCTGAAGCGAGCACACTGCTCCACTTCTAATATCTTAAAATTGTATATGCAACTTTCTGGCTAATTTTTTCCCATTAAAGGGCTTTTACTTCCTCATTATTACTACTCCTATTGTTTGGTTTCCTGTTTTCTCCCTATTTATCAGGTTCCTCCAGCCTAATTTTCTTTCAGCCTGGGGCCTACAATCAATTACTTCAACCACTATCTTTTCCATATTCTTAACTCACCACATTTTCTGCTGTTACCACCAAAAAAATTCATGGTGTCCTACTTCAGGAAAGTTCTCAATGCTATACAACAATTTTTCCAAGAATTCCTGGCCAGCTTTATCTCCCACCCCTTCCTATTCCCTCAGAAATCTCTTTCCATCAGTCACTACTCTTACTTCTGAATCTTCACCCCTTCCCTCTCTGATGGTTCTTTCTCCTCTGCACAATAGTATGTTCAGACCTCTCATGGTTTAAGAAATAGTTCCTCAACCCTGCCTCTCTCTGTTTGCTGCTCTCTCTTTCCTTCTCTTTCCACCCAAACTTCTTGAAAGAACAGTCTACATTCACTGCCTTCACTTCCTCTTCCCATACTCACCCCTTGACACACTGTAATCTAGTACTGTTTCTGGGATAGGTCACTGCCTCCCCTTGTTTTAACCTCTATCATAAAACATATCACCCTATTATAACCACCACTAAATATAAGCACCTTAAAAAGTAGGAGCTTGTCTATCTTATCTATGTGGTCCCAGAACCTAGCACAGTGCTTGATTGATAGGAGGTGCTCAATAAACGAATTATGTCACAAACACTTACTGAACACCTACTGGGAACCAAGCACTGTAGCGGCTCTGCTAGAATCCATACCACTTAGAGCCCTGTAACCCATCACCAAAACTATATTCAAACACACTTATTCTCACAGAAATGTTCTATCCTTCATGAATATCAAGTCATGCCCTGTTCTGTGCCTTACTCATAGAAATTATTTAGCACTTGTTGAATTAATGCCTGATGGAGCTCAGCAGACTCAAGAGCCACTATTGTAAACAGGCACAGAAGGGCTTGTTCTGGGATCTGGTTCCTTACAGAAAGTTTTTGGGGTTTTGAAAAGTTATTTCTAAATAGTTCATTCCCTAGAACTGTTTCATTTGTAACAGTTCATTTCCTAGAATATTTTCATTTGCAACTCTATCTCAATATTGCTGATAGTTTTGGTAAGCTACTAGCCTGTGTACAAGCCCTCCCTTTCATTTATCTTAACCTCTCTCCAGGCTTCTTCCCCTCTACCTATAACAGGTACAAAAGTCTCTCCTACACTCAAACAAAGAAAGACCTAAATTAGAAACCCTCTGTTGACCACCAAGGTCCCACTTAACCTAATATCATTCCTTTCTCCACTTATCTTTTGCAAAAGTAGTCTACATTTGCTAGCTCAAATTTCCTTCTTCCCATTGGCTACCAAATCAAGTGGTCAAAAAGTATAGGATATGGGTTAGGCTGGTTAGGGAAAAGCTTCATGGACAAATAGGGACATAGGACACAGGAGAAACTCTGATATTAAAGTACAGTAGGTGCAAATGTATTGGGGGAGTGTGAGGTTTTGCTATTTTGTTTTTAGTCTGTTTTATAAGTTTCTCTTTTAAGCAGTTAACATATGCCTATGATACACTGTACAAAAGGTATAAAGTGTACACTGTGAAAAGTAGGGGTTCTTCCCACTCCCACCCAGTTCCCTCTCAGGAGGCAAGCACTGTTAAACAGTTTATTATGTATTACTCCAGAGATAATTTATACATTTACAGGTATTTACATAGACAGAGCCTCTATATATGAGAGTGAGTAAAAAATTATCTGCACTCCAGTTACATTAAAACTTCTGGGGTGGGGGGGAACATGACAGCAAAGTAGAAGGATGTGGAATGCAAACCTCTCTACAGATGCATTAGGAACACATCAAAAGATGCAATAATTCCCACAGTAAATCAGCTGAACACAAGCAGAAGACCTTAGACACCGGAAACGACTGCAAAGATCCTGACATAACTGGCTGGGACAAGTGACTTCTGAAGTCTGGAACACTTGAAGAAAGTCAAGTTTGAGACTCTGGGAGGGAGCACTGAATTCAGGACACTAGACCACTAGAGAGTCTTCAGCCACAGGGAAGATTAACTGCAGAGAATTCTCACGGAGGCCTCTATCAGAGTCTAAGACCCAGCTTTGCCTGACTGTCTGCAACTGTCAGTTCAGGATACCTCACACCAAACTACAAACAAGACAGGAACACAAACCCACCCATCACCACAAAGAATATCTAAAGCAATACAAGCTCACATATACCCTAAAACACACCAACTTACATGGCACTACTCATCAGAGAGAAAAGACTCAGATCCACACACTAGAAAGCAGGCACCAGACGCTCCCAGCAGGATTCTGCTAGAGACACTGGACCAATCCAAATACAGGGGGCAGAGAGCAGAAACAAGAGGAATTACTACTAGGCAGCATAGAGAAAGGAGACAGCAAATAATATAAAATAGACAAAATGAGAAAACAAAGAAACACCTCGCAGGCAAAGGAGCAAGATAAAAACTGACAAGACCAAATAAATGAAGAAGAAATAGGAAAATGGCCTGAAAAACAATTCAGTAAAGATGATCCAAAATCTTAACAAAATACAGAAAATACAAGAAACATTTAATAAGGAACTAGAAGAAATAAAGAGCAAACCAATATTAACAAACAATGCAATAACTGAAATTAAAAATACTCTAGATGGTACAAACAGAATAACTGAGGCAGAAGAATGAGTAAGTGAGTTGGAAGAGAGAAGAGTGGAAATAACTGCCACAGAGTAGGGAAAAAAAGAATAAAAAATGGTAGACAGTCTCAGAGACCTTGGTGACAACATTAAGCACACCAACATTTGAATCACAGGCCTCCCAGTAGAAGAAGAAAAAAAGAAAGGGTCTGAGAAAGTATTTGAAGAGGTTATAGTGGAAAAGTTCTCCAACATGGGAAAAGAAATAATCAATCAAGTCCAAGAAGCATAGAGAGTACCATACAGAATAAACCCAAGGAAAGACACACTGAGGCACATATTAATCAAACTAACAAAAATTAAACACACACAAAAAATATTGAAAGCAGCAAGAGAAAAGCAACAAATAACATATAAGGGAAAACCCATAAGGATAACAGCTGATCTTTCTGCAGAAGCTCTGCAGGCCAGAAGGGAATGGCAGGATGTACTGAAAGTCTTGAAACAGGAAAACCTACAGCCAAGAATACACTACCCAGCAAGAATGTCATTCAGATATGACAGAAAAATCAAAAGCTTTATGCACAAGCAAAGGTTAAGAGAATACAGCACCACCAAACCAGCCTTACAACAATTACTAAAGGAACTTTTCTAAGCAGGAAACACAAGAAAAGGAAAAGACCTACAAAAACAAAGCCAAAACAATTAAGAAAATGGTAATAAGAACATACATGTCAATAATTACCTTAAATGTAAATGGATTAAACGCTCCAACCAAAAGACACAGACTGGCTGAATGGATACAAAAACCAAAACCTTATAGATGCTGTCTACAACAAACCCACTTCACACCTAGGGACACATACAGACTGAAAGTAAGGGCATGGAAAAAGATATTCCATTCAAAGAGAAATCAACAGAAAGCTGGAGTAGCAATACTCATATCAGATAAATTAGACTTTAAAGTAAAGACTATAACAAGAGACAAACAAGGACACTACATAATGATTAAAGGATCAATCCAAGAAGATAGAACAATTGTAAATATCTATGCACCCAACATAGGAGCATCTCAATATATAAGACAAATGCTAACAGCCATAAAAGGGGATATCCACAGTAACACAATAATAGTAGGAAACCTTAACACCCCACTTACACCAATGGACAGATCATCCAAACAGAAAATAAGTAAGGAAACGCAAGCTTCAAATGACACATTAGACCATCTGGTCTTAATTGATATTTATACAACATTCCATTCAAAAACTACACTTTCTACTCAAGTTCACATGGAATATTCACCAGGATAGATCACATCCTGGGTCACAAATCAACCCTTGGTAAATTCAAGAAAATTGACATTGTATCAAGCATCTTCTCCAACCACAATGCCATGAGACTAGATATCAATTACATGAAAAAAAAACTGTAAAAAATAAAAACACATGGAGGCTAAACAATACACTATTAAACAATGAAGAAATTATTGAAGAAATCAAGGAGGAAATCAAACAATACCTAGAAACAAATGACAATGAAAACAAAACCCAAAACCTATGGGACACAGCTAAAGCAGTTCTAACAGGGAATTTTATAGCCATACAGTCCTACCTCAAGGTACAAGAAAAATACCAAATAAACAACCTAACCTTATACCTAAGACAATTAGAGAAAGAACAAAAAAACCTCAAAGGGAGTAGAAGGAAAGAAATCATAAAGATCAGATCAGAAATAAATGAAAAAGAAATGAAGGAAACAATAGCAAAGATCATTAAAACTAAAATCTGGTTCTTTGAGAAGATAAACAAAATTGATAAAACATTAGCCAGACTCATCAGGAAAGAAAGGAAGAAGACACAAATCAACAGAATTAGAAATGAGAAAGAAGTAACAACTGACACCACAGAAATACAAAACATCATGAGAGACTACTACAAGCACCTATATGCCAAAAAATTGCACAACCTGGAAGAAATGGATAATTTCTTGGAAAAGTACCATCTTCCAAGACTCAACCAGGAGGAAATAGAAAATATGAACAGACCAATCACAAGCAGTGAAATTGAGACTGTGATTAAAAATCTCCCAACAAAAGCCCAGGGCCAGAGATTCACAGGCAAATTCTATCAAACATTTAGAGAAGATCTTACACTCACCCTTGTCGAACTCTTCCAAAATATAGCAGAAGGAGGAACACTCCCAAACTCATTTGACGAGGCCACCATCACCCTAATACCAAAACCAGGCAAAGATGTCACACACAAAAATTGCAGGCCAATATCACTGATGAATATAGATGAAAAAATTCTCAACAAAACACTACCTAACAGAATCCAACAGCACACTAAAAGGATGATACACCATGATCAAGTGGGGTTCATCCCTGGAATGCAGGGATTCTTCAATATATACAAATCAATCAATGGGATACGTCATATTAACAAATTGAAGGATAAAAACCACATGATTACCTCAATAGATGCAGAAAAAAATTTTGACAAAATTCAACATTGATTTTTGATAAAAACTCTCCTGAATGTGGACATAGAAGGAAACTACCTCAACATAACAAAAGCCATATATGACAAATCAACAGCCAACATCATTCTCCATGGTGAAAAACTGAAAGCATTCCCTCTAAGAATAGGAACAAGACAAGGGTGCCCACTCTCACCACTATTATTCAACATAGTTTTGGAAGCGTTAGCCACAACAATCACAGAAGAAAAAGAAATAAAAGGAATCCAAATTGGAAAAGAAGAAGTAAAATTGTCACTCTTGGCAGATGACATGATGTTATGCATTGAACACCCAAAAAACTCTACCAGGAAACTGCTAGCACTAGTCAATGAATTCAGTAAAGTAGCAAGATACAAAGTTAATGCACAGAAACCTCTTGCATTTCTATACACTAACAATGAAAGAGCAGAAAGAGAAATTAAGGAAACTGTCCCATTTACCAATTCAATGCAATTCCTAGCAAATTGCCAATGGCATTATTCACAGAACTAGAACAAGAAATCTTATGGATTGTATGGAAATGCAAAACACCCTGAATAGCCAAAGCAATCTTGAGAAGGAAAGACAGTTGGTGGAATTAGCCTTCCTGACTTCAAACTAGACTGCAAGGCTGCAGTGTTCAAGAGAGTATGGTACTGACACAAAAACAGAAATGTAGATCAATGGAACAGAATAGAGAGCCCAGAGGTAAACCCACGCACATATGGACACCTTATCTTGCACAAAGGCAGCAAGAATATACAATGGAAAAAAGACAGCCTCTTCAATGAGTGGTGCTGGGAAAATTGGACAACAACATGTAAAAGAATGAAATTAGAACACTTCCTAACACTATACACAGAAATAAACTCAAAATGGATTAAAGACCTAAATATAAGGCCAGACACTATGAAACTCCTAGAGGAAAGCATAGGTAGAACACTCTATGACATCCATCAAAGCGCCATCCTTTTTGACCCACCTCCTAGAATCATGGAAATAAAACCAAGAATAAACAAATGGGACCTCATGAAACTTAAAAGCTTTTGCACAGTGAAAGAAACCATAAACAAGACAAGAAGACAACCCTCAGAATGGGAGAAAATACTTGCCAATGAAGCAGCGGACAAAGGATTAATCACCAAAATATACAAGCAGCTTATGCAGCTTAATACCAAAAAAGCAAATAACCCAATCCACAAATGAGAGGAAGACCTAAGCAGACTTTTCTCCAAAGAAGACATGCAGATGGCTAACAAACATGTGAAAAGATACTCACCATCAGTAATCATTAGAGAAATTCAAGTCAAAGCCACAATGAGGTGTCACCTCACACCAGCAGAATGGCCATCATCAAAACATCTAGAAACAGTAAATGTTGGAGAGGGTGTGGAGAAAAGGCAACCCTCCTGCACTGTTGGTGGGAATGTAAGTTGGTACAGCCACTATGGAAAACAGCTTGGAGGTTCCCTAAAAAACTAAAAATGGAACTACCATGTGACCCAGCAATCCCACTTCTGGGCATATACCCAGTGAAAACCTTAATCCAAAAAGAAACATGTACCATAAAGTTCATTGCAGCACTATTTACGATAGCCAGCACATGGAAGCAACCTAAATGGCCATCAACAGATGCATGGCTAAAGAAGATGTGGCACATATATACAATGGAATATTACTCAGCCATAAAGAGGAATGAAATGGAGTTATTTGTAATGAGGTGGATGGACCTAGAGTGTGTCATACAGAGCAAAGTAAGCCAGAAACAAATAGCATCTGGTAACTCATATATATGGAATCTAAGAAGATGGTACTGATGAATCCAATGACAGGGCAAGAATAAAGATGCAGATGTAGAGAATGGACTTGAGTACATGAGGTTGGGAGTGGGCAAAGGGGAAGCTGGGAGAAAGTGAGAGAGTAGCATTGATATATATACACTACCAAATGTTAAATAGATAGCTAGTGGGAAGTTGCTGCATAACATAGGAAGATCAACTCAATGATGGGTGATGACTTAGAGGGCTGGGTTAGGGAGGGTGGGAGGGAGTCACAGGAGGGTGGGTATATGGGGATATATGTATAAATAAAGCGTATTCACTTTGGTGTACCTCAAAAACTGGCACAAAAGTGTAAAGCAATTATATTCCAACAAAGAGCTTAATAAAATTAAAAAATCAACTTCTATAAATTCCACAGCCAGAGCACAGATAATATTTGACTCACCCTTGTACAACAGTAGAAAATTATAAGTGCCATGATGAGTGTGAACTGACAAGCACAGGATAAGGTATTGAAGAACTAGGGAATATCATCTTCCCTCCAATATGCTCCTGCTCTCACCTCCATTAATAGCTTTTTCATCCTGCCAAGTTGCTGAAGCTCAAAGTTTCTGAGCATCTCCCATTGGTACAATGGTATGCAATTTACAGAGCACTGCCACAGGCCTTATTTCACCTAACTTTGGCACAAGTCTGTAAGCTAAGCAGAGTCCCAATGGTTAGCTGCACATTAAAGTTAAGCTGATTAATAATTCCTCCAGCCTTGCTACTGCTACATCCAATTTTTCCAAAATGTAAATTACATGCCTCACTCCTAACTATCTCCACTATTCTACCCTCCTTCTGACCCTTATTACATCTCATCTGTAAAATTGGAATAATTGCCTACTGTATGGAGTTGTTAAGTACATTCAGTAAAATTAAATAAGAGCTACAACATCACAATAAAATTTTTTTCTCAACAAACATTTCTTCCTTTCTCCTTCTTGCCCCAATACCTCCCCAACCCTTAATCCATTCTCCACATTACATACCTGATTCATCAATATGATGTAGAATTCTTGAATTTTTTCTGTGTGTGTCCTTTATTGATCCCAACATCAGGGCATCAGTATATGACAACTTACCTGGACTCTGAGGAAAAGCAGTAGAAAATTCTAGGCGCAGCCATGCTAAAGTAAAATTGCTCTCAGTGCCTCACAAAGGCATTGCTTTTACTGTCTAGGATATCAACGTTAACATTTAGAAGCTAAGAAGGTCAAGACGTGCCCTGAATTTTCCACCTAGACAAATCCTACATATACTTCATTGCTCAATTCAAATGTCAGCTTCTTCTTGAAGCCTCCCAAAATCCTGCCAACGTTGCCTCTTCACCCAAGTCTGAATGAATCTTTCTTTTCTCTGTATTACCAAAGGTCAGGGGAGGGAAGGGGAAGAGAGAGGGAGAAGAGAGACAAGGAGTGAGAGAGGGAGAGAAAGAGGAGTGGAGAGGGAATGGGGATGGGAGAGGAGGAGGGGAGAGGGATAAGAGGAGAAAAATGGGGAGGAGAAATAAGAGGAAGGGGAGGAGAAGGTGAGGAGTGAGGGCAAGAGAGATGAGAGGGAGCCCAATATCTCTCTTTCCCTGGTCTGATCCAGACCAATGGTTCCCAGCTCCTTGATCGGGCAAAACCCACTGATCCACCTCCTAAAATATACCCAACTGAATAAAGTTAAAATGATGATTACTAGACAGCAGAGAGGATCCCATCTACCCCAAGTTCCTGGTTAGAAATTAAAGACACATACAATAGTGTATGCCTTACTTTTTTTTTTTTTTAATTTATTTATTTATTTATTTTTTGGGGGGGTACACCAGGTTCAATCATCCGTTTTTATACACATATCCCCATCTTTCCTCCCTTCCTTGACGGCCCCCCCAAGCCCCCCCCACCCTGCCCGCCCCAGTCCTCAAAGGCATCTTCCATCCTCGAGTTGGACTCCCTTTGTTATACAACTTCCCACTGACTATTTTACAGTTGGTAGTATATATATGTCTGTGCTACTCTCTCGCTTCGTCTCAGTTTCCCCTTCACCCCCCGCCCCCTCCCATACCTCGAGTTCTCCAGTCCATTCTCTGTATCTGCATCCTTGTTCTGGTCACTGAGTCCAACAGTACCATTTTTAGATTCCGTATATGTGATTTAGCATACAATATTTGTCCTTCTCTTTCTGACTTACTTCACTCTGTATGACAGATTGTAGTTCTATCCACCTCATTACATATAGCTCCATCTCATCCCTTTTTATAGCTGAGTAATATTCCATTGTATATATATGCCACATCTTCTGTATCCATTCATTTGTTGATGGGCATTTAGGTTGCTTCCATGTCCTGGCTATTGTAAATAGTGCTGCAATAAACATTATGGTACAAGTTTCTTTTGGGATTATGGTTTTCTTTGGGTATATGCCCAGGAGTGGGATTACTGGATCATATGGTAGTTCTATTTGTAGTTTTTTAAGGAACCTCCAAATTGTTTTCCATAGTGGCTGTACCAATTTACAGTCCCACCAACAGTGCAGGAGAGTTCCCTTTTCTCCACACCCTCTCCAACATTTGTTGTTTCCAGACTTTGTGATGATGGCCATTCTGACTGGTGTGAGGTGATACCTCATTGTGGCTTTGACTTGCATTTCTCTGATGATTAGTGATGTGGAGCATCTTTTCATGTGTTTGTTGGCCATCTGGATGTCTTCTTTGGAGAAATGTCTATTTAGGTCTTCTGCCCATTTGTGGATTGGGTTATTTGCTTTTTTGGTATTAAGCTGCATGAGCTGCTTGTATATTTTGGAGGTTAATCCTTTGTCCGTTGTTTCATAGGCAATTATTTTTTCCCACTCTGAGGGTTGCCTTTTAGTCTTGTTTATGGTTTCTTTTGCTGTGCAAAAGCTTTTAAGTTTCATGAGATCCCATTCATTTATTCTTGATTTTATTTCCATGATTCTAGGAGGTGGGTCAAAAAGGATGGCGCTTTGATGGATGTCATATAGTGTTCTACCTATGTTTTCCTCTAGGAGTTTGATAGTGTCTGGCCTTACATGTAGGTCTTTAATCCATTTGGAGTTTACTTTTGTGTATGGTGTTAGGAAGTGTTCTAATTTCATTCTTTTGCATGTTGCTGCCCAGTTCTCCCAGCACCACTTATGGAAGAGGCTGTCTTTTTTCCATTGTATATTCGTGCCTCCTTTGTCAAAGATAAGGTGCCCATATGTATTTGGGCTTACTTCTGAGTTCTCTATTCTATTCCATTGATCGTCCTTTCTATTTTTGTGCCAGTACCATACTGTCTTGATCACTATGGCCTTGTAGTATAGTTTGAAGTCAGGAAGCCTGATTCCACCAACTCCATTTTTCCTTCTCAGGATTGCTTTGGCTATTCGGGGTCTTTTGCGTTTCCATACAAATCGTAAGATTTCTTGCTCTAGTTCTGTGAAAAATGCCATTGGTAATTTGATCGGGATTGCATTGAATCTGTAAATTGCTTTGGGTAGTACAGACATTTTCACGATGTTGATTCTTCCCATCCAGGAACATGGTATGTCCCTCCATCTGTTTGTGTCGTCTTTGATTTCTTTCATCAATGTCTTAAAGTTTTCTGCATACAGATCTTTTGCCTCCTTAGGCAGGTTTATTCCTAGGTATTTTATTCTTTTGGTTGCAATGGTGAATGGGAGAGTTTCCTTCATTTCTCTTTCTGTTCTTCCATTGTTCGTGTATAGGAATGCAAGAGATTTCTGTGCATTAATTTTCTATCCTGCTACTTTACTAAACTCATCAATTAGTGGTAGCAGTTTTCTGGTAGAGTCTTTAGGGTTTTCTATATATAATATCATGTCATCTGCAAAGAGTGACAATTTTACTTCTTCTTTTCCAATTTGGATTCCTTTGATTTCTTTTTCTTCTCTGATTGCTGTGGCTAACACTTCCAAAACTATGTTGAATAATAGTGGTGAGAGTGGACACCCTTGTCTTGTTCCTGTTTTTAGGGGGAATTCTTCCAGTTTTTCTCCATTGAGAACAATGTTGGCTTTTGGTTTTGCATATATGGCTTTTATTCTGTTGAGGTAATTTCCTTCTATGCCCATTTTCTGGAGAGCTTTTATCATAAATGGATGTTGAACTTTGTCAAAAGCTTTTTCTGCATCTATTGAGATGATCATATGGTTTTTATCCTTCAATTTGTTGATATGATGTATCACATTGATTGATTTGCGTATATTGAAGAATCCTTGCATCCCAGGGATAAACCCCACTTGATCATGGTGTATGATTTTTTTAATGCGCTGTTGCAGTCTGTTAGCTAGTATTTTGTTGAGGATTTTTGCATCTATATTCATCAGTGATATTGGTCTGTAGTTTTCTTTTTTTGTGACATCTTTGCCTGGTTTTGGTATCAGGGTGATGGTAGCCTCGTAGAATGAGTTTGGGAGTGCTCCGCCTTCTGCAATATTTTGGAAGAGTTTGAGAAGGATAGGTGTTAACTCTTCTCGAAATGTTTGATAGAATTCACCTGTGAACCCATCTGGTCCTGGGCTTTTGTGTGTTGGGAGATTTTTAATCACTGCCTCAATTTCCGTACTTGTGATTGGTCTGTTCATGGTTTCTATTTCTTCCTGGTTCAGTCTTGGAAGATTGTATTTTTCTAGGAATGTATCCATTTCTTCCAGGTTATCCAATTGATTGGCATATAGTTGCTTGTAGTAGTCTCTCATGATGTTTTGTATTTCTGAGGTGTC